>NC_048579.1:68019118-68054118 GCF_013265735.2 Oncorhynchus mykiss
GGGTCCTCATTCACTCACCATAACAGAAGAATCCGACCAAGAATGGACCCAGCGACTTCGGATCCTCTCCACTCAGCCGTCGGGATCCAGGGAGCGATGCTAGGCAGACACGAGCAGGAAGTGTCTGCTGCTCGACATGCCGTTGAGACCCTGGCCACCCAAGTCTCCAACCTCACAGAACAGGTTCACCATCTCCGCCTCGATCCACCGGCCACTTCCAGGGCTTTCGAATCTCCGGAGCCCAGAATCAATAACCCGCCGTGTTACTCTGGGGAGCCCACTGAATGCCGCTCGTTCCTCACCCAGTGTGATATTGTGTTTTCTCTCCAGCCCAACACTTACTCCAGGAGCACTGCTCGTGTCGCCTACGTCATATCTCTCCTTATTGGACGGGCTCGTGAGTGGGGCACGGCAATCTGGGAGGCAAGGGCTGAGTGTACTAACCAGTATCAAGACTTTAAGGAGGAGATGATACGGGTTTTTGATCGATCTGTTTTTGGGGAGGAGGCTTCCAGGGCCCTGTCTTCCCTATGTCAAGGCAATCGATCCATAACAGACTACTCTATTGAGTTTCGCACTCTTGCTGTCTCCAGTGGCTGGAACGAGCCGGCCTTGCTCGCTCGTCTTCTGGAGGGTTTCCGCGCAGAGGTAAAGGATGAGATTCTCTCACGGGAGGTTCCTTCCAGCGTGGATTCCTTGATTGAACTCGCTATTCGCATTGAGCGACGGGTTGATCTTCGTCACCGAGCTCGTGGAAAGGAGCTCGCGCTCTCCGTCGCCTCCCTCTCCGCATCACTACCATCTTCCTCTGCCGGCTCGGGTGCTGAGCCCATGCAGCTGGGAGGTATCCGCATCTCGACTAAGGAGAGGGAACGGAGAATCACCAACCGCCTCTGTCTCTATTGCGGTTCCGCTGGTCATTTTGTCACTTCATGTCCAGTAAAAGGCCAGAGCTCGTCAGTAAGCGGAGGGCTACTGGTGAGCGCTACTACTCCTGTCTCTCCTTCAAGATCCTGCACTACCTTGTCGGTCCATCTACGCTGGACCGGTTCGTCAGCTTCCTGCAGTGCCTTAATAGACTCTGGGGCGGAGGGCTGTTTTATGGACGAGACCTGGGCTCGGGAACATGACATTCCTCTCAGACAGTTAAAGGAGCCCACGGCCTTGTTCGCCCTGGATGGTAGTCCTCTCCCCAGGATTCAGCGTGAGACGCTACCTTTAACCCTCACTGTTTCTGGTAATCATAGTGAAACCATTTCTTTTTTAATTTTTCGTTCACCTTTTACACCTGTTGTTTTGGGCCATCCCTGGCTAGTTTGTCATAATCCTTCCATTAATTGGTCTAGTAATTCTATCCTCTCCTGGAACGTCTCTTGTCATGTGAAATGTTTAATGTCTGCTATCCCTCCTGTTTCCTCTGTCTCTTCTTCACAGGAGGAGCCTGGTGATTTGACAGGGGTGCCGGAGGAATATCACGATCTGCGCACGGTGTTCAGTCGGTCCAGGGCCACCTCTCTTCCTCCACACCGGTCGTATGATTGTAGTATTGATCTCCTTCCGGGAACCACCCCCCCCCGGGGTAGACTATACTCTCTGTCGGCTCCCGAACGTAAGGCTCTCGAAGATTATTTGTCTGTAGCTCTTGACGCCGGTACCATAGTCCCCTCCTCCTCTCCCGCCGGAGCGGGGTTTTTTTTTGTCAAGAAGAAGGACGGGTCTCTGCGCCCCTGCATAGATTATCGAGGGCTGAATGACATAACAGTGAAGAATCGTTATCCGCTTCCTCTTATGTCTTCAGCCTTCGAGATCCTGCAGGGAGCCAGGTTTTTCACTAAGTTGGACCTTCGTAACGCTTACCATCTCGTGCGCATCAGGGAGGGGGACGAGTGGAAGACGGCGTTTAACACTCCGTTAGGGCACTTTGAATACCGGGTTCTTCCTTTCGGCCTCGCTAACGCTCCAGCTGTCTTTCAGGCATTAGTCAATGATGTCCTGAGAGACATGCTGAACATCTTTGTTTTCGTTTACCTTGACGATATCCTGATTTTTTCACCGTCACTCCAGATTCATGTTCAGCACGTTCGACGTGTCCTCCAGCGCCTTTTAGAGAATTGTCTTTTTGTGAAGGCTGAGAAGTGCACTTTTCATGCCTCCTCCGTCACATTTCTCGGTTCTGTTATTTCCGCTGAAGGCATTAAGATGGATCCCGCTAAGGTCCAAGCTGTCATTGATTGGCCCGTCCCTAAGTCACGCGTCGAGCTGCAGCGCTTTCTCGGCTTCGCGAACTTCTATCGTCGTTTCATCCGTAATTTCGGTCAGGTGGCAGCTCCTCTCACAGCCCTTACTTCTGTCAAGACGTGCTTTAAGTGGTCCGTTTCCGCCCAGGGAGCTTTTGATCTCCTCAAGAATCGTTTTACATCCGCTCCTATCCTTGTTACACCTGACGTCTCTAGACAGTTCGTTGTCGAGGTTGACGCGTCAGAGGTGGGCGTGGGAGCCATCCTTTCTCAGCGCTCCCTCTCTGACGACAAGGTCCACCCATGCGCGTATTTTTCTCATCGCCTGTCGCCGTCGGAACGTAACTATGATGTGGGTAACCGCGAACTGCTCGCCATCCGGTTAGCCCTAGGCGAATGGCGACAGTGGTTGGAGGGGGCGACCGTTCCTTTTGTCGTTTGGACTGACCATAGGAACCTTGAGTACATCCGTTCTGCCAAACGACTTAATGCGCGTCAGGCGCGTTGGGCGCTGTTTTTCGCTCGTTTCGAGTTCGTGATTAGTCTCCACTGACCCCGAGGGGATTCTCCCTGAGGGGCGTGTTGTCGGGTTGACTGTCTGGGGAATTGAGAGGCAGGTAAAACAAGCGCTCACTCACACTCCGTCGCCGCGCGCTTGTCCTAGGAACCTTCTTTTCGTTCCCGTTCCTACTCGTCTGGCCGTTCTTCAGTGGGCTCACTCTGCCAAGTTAGCCGGCCACCCTGGCGTTCGGGGTACGCTTGCTTCCATTCGCCAGCGTTTTTGGTGGCCCACCCGGGAGCATGACACGCGTCGTTTCGTGGCTGCTTGTTCGGTCTGCGCGCAGACTAAGTCCGGTAACTCTCCTCCTGCCGGCCGTCTCAGGCCGCTTCCTATTCCCTCTCGACCGTGGTCTCACATCGCCTTAGATTTTGTCACCGGACTGCCTTCGTCAGCGGGGAAGACTGTTATTCTTACGGTTGTCGATAGGTTCTCTAAGGCGGCTCATTTCATTCCCCTTGCTAAGCTTCCTTCTGCTAAAGAGACGGCACAAATCATCATCGAGAATGTTTTCAGAATTCATGGCCTTCCGTCAGACGTCGTTTCGGACAGAGGTCCGCAATTCACGTCTCAATTTTGGAGGGAGTTTTGCCGTTTGATTGGGGCTTCCGTCAGTCTCTCTTCCGGCTTTCACCCCCAGTCTAACGGTCAAGCAGAACGGGCCAATCAGACTATTGGTCGCATCTTACGCAGTCTTTCTTTTCGTAACCCTGCGTCTTGGTCAGAACAGCTCCCCTGGGCAGAATACGCCCACAACTCGCTTCCTTCGTCTGCGACCGGGCTATCTCCTTTTCAGAGTAGCCTCGGGTACCAGCCTCCGCTGTTCTCATCTCAGTTCGCCGAGTCCAGCGTCCCCTCCGCTCAGGCTTTTGTCCAACGTTGCGAGCGCACCTGGAAGAGGGTCAGGTCTGCACTTTGCCGTTATAGGACGCAGACTGTGAGGGCTGCTAATAAGCGTAGAACTAAGAGTCCTAGATATTGTCGCGGTCAGAGAGTTTGGCTCTCCACTCAGAACCTTCCCCTTAAGACGGCTTCTCGCAAGTTGACCCCGCGGTTCATTGGTCCGTTCCGTATTTCTCGGGTCATTAATCCTGTCGCAGTTCGACTTCTTCTTCCGCGATACCTTCGTCGCGTCCACCCGGTCTTCCATGTCTCCTGCATCAAGCCCGTCCTTCGCGCCCCCGCTCGTCTTCCCCCCCCCCCCCCCATCCTTGTCGAGGGCGCACCCATCTACAGGGTCCGTAGAATTTTGGACATGCGTCCTCGGGGCCGTGGTCACCAGTACCTCGTAGATTGGGAGGGGTACGGTCCTGAGGAGAGGAGTTGGGTTCCCTCTCGGGACGTGCTGGACCGTGCGCTGATCGAGGATTTCCTCCGTTGCCGCCAGGTTTCCTCCTCGAGTGCGCCAGGAGGCGCTCGGTGAGTGGGGGGGTACTGTCATGTACTGTCATGTTGTGTCTTGTCTCTGTCCTTTCCCTTCACCCTGTCTCCCTCTGCTGGTCGTTGTTAGGTTACCTTTTTTCCCCCAGCTGTTCCTTGTCTCCTCTAACTACCCATTCACCCCGTTTCCCACCTGTTCCCTTTTTCCCTCTGATTAGGTCCCTATATCTCTCTCTGTTTCTGCTCCTGTCCTTGTCGGATTCTTGTTTGTTGTGTTTCATGCCTGAGCCAGACTATCGTCATGTTTGCTGTAACCTTGTCCTGTCCTGTCGGAATCTGCCGGTCTATCTGAGCCTACCTATGTTTGGTTATTAAAGAAGCTCTGTTTAAGTTAGTTCGCTTTTGGGTCCTCATTCACTCACCATAACACAGAGAGAGCGCGATACGGCAAGAGAGAGGGAGTCGAAGAGAGTGAGGCAGAGAGAGCGAGAGAGAATAAATTAATGAGAGAAAAATCTAGAGAGAATGAATGAGAAAGAAACAGAGAAAGAGAGAGACCATCCCACATACTGTGGAGGTGAAAGGGAGTAGAAATAACAGACGAACCAAGGCTCCGCCGGTCCCCTCTATACTACTATCCTGCCATCAGACAACAGCACCGCTATGGAGCTAGGCAAGACCCTAACGAGACAAACTCCTTCAAGCCAGCACAGTTATCACCGGGGTCTTCAACGTTTCCAAAACTCTGTCAAGTCAGCACAGTTATCACCGGGGTCTTCAACGTTTCCAAAACTCTTTCTTGGGGCCTCCCCCTGGGTGCACGTTTTAGTTTTTGCCCCAGCACTACACAGCTGACTCAAATTATCAACGCTTGATGATGAGTTGGTTAATTGATTCAGCTGTGTAGCACTGAGGCAAAAACCAAAGCCTGCACCGGGTTTGGGAAACCCTGTTGTACACACATTCACAGACAAGACGGCATCCGACTGACATACATTGTATAGAAGGACATCGCATGGAGATTGGCAAAGCTAGTGAAAATCTAACGATTGGGTTTTGGGGGGATTGAGGTAGTCTAGACTTTGATTAGGTGTCTTAAGCCTTTTGGTTTACAGTCCAACGAGTCCATTAAATGACCTTGTATTGTTTTATGTTTGGTGAAAATATATTGATATATTGAAGTCTCCAGAAAAATACCTGAAAGGACATGTCAAGGTCCCTTATAATGCCTCTGGTAGAAGAGCACTGATAACATCACAGGGGTGAACTGGTAAATAAAAGGCTGGGCTAACAGTGTTCAATATATAAGCTGACAATGCTAATTTACCGTTTTGGTACATAAACGCTTTCCACCACATCAGAAAGGTGTGCAAAGGGTGTTCATCATACACTATATTCCTGTTAATATGTCAAAACACCAGTCACATGTCAGTGGTGTTGGAGGACACTGGTGGACATTTGGTGAGGGATTTACTGACCTAAAGTGCATTCAGAAAGTATTCAGACCCCTTGACTTTTTCCACATTTTATTACGTTACAGCCTTATTCTAAAATGATTATATTACTTTTCCCCCTCATCAATCTACACACAATACCCCATAATGACATCACAATACCCCATAATGACATCACAATACCCCATAATGACAAAGCAAAAACAGGTTTTAAGACATGTTGTCAAATAAATAAAAGAAAACGTATTTACATAAGTATCCAGACCCTTTGCTATGAGACTCAGAATTGAGCCACCTGTGGTAAATACAATTGATTGGACATGATTTGCAAACGCACCCCTGTCTATATAAGGTCCCACAGTTGACAGTGCATGTCAGAGCAAAGACCAAGCCATGAGGTCAAAGGAATTGTCCGTAGAGCTCTGAGACAGGATTGTGTCGAGGCACAGATTTGGTGAAGGGTAACAAAACATTTCTGCATTATTGAAGGTCCCCAAGAACACAGTGGCCTCCATCATTCTTAAATAAATGGAAGAAGTTTGAAACCACCAAAACTCTTCCAAGAGCTGGTCGCCCAGCCAAACCGATCAATAGGGGGCGAAAGGCCTTGGTCAGGGAGGTGACAAAGAACCCGATGGTCACTCTGACAGAGCTCCAGAGTTCCTCTGTGGAGATGGGAGAACCTTCCAGAAGGACAACCATCTCTGCAGCACTCCACCAATCAGACCTTTATGTTAGAGTGGCTAGATGGAAGCCACTCCTCAGTAAAAGGCACATGACAGCCCGCTTGGAGCTTGCCAAAAGGAACCTAAAGACTCTCAGACCATGAGAAACAAGATTCTCTGGTCTGATGAAACCAAGATTGAACTCTTTGGCCTGAAAGCCAAGTGTCACGTCTGGTGGAAACATGGCACCATCCCTACAGTGAAGCATGGTGGTGGCAGCGTCATGCTGTGGGGATGTTTTTCAGCGGCAGGGACTGGGAGACTAGTCAGGATCGAGGGAAAGATAAATAAAGCAAATTACAAGAGATCCTTGATGAAAACCTGACAGAGCTTGAGAGGATCTTCAGAGAAGAATAGGAGAAACTCCCCAAATACAGGTGTGCCAAGCTTGTAGCGTCATACCCAAGAATAATTGCTGCCAAAGATGCTTCAACAAAGTACTGAGTAAAGGGTCTGAATACTTCTGTAAGTGAGATTTTTTATTTTTTATAAACTGGCAAAAATGACTAAGAACCTGTTTTTGGTTTGTCATTATGGGATACAGTATTGTGAGTAGATTGATGAGGATAAAACAATGTTTTTATCGATTTGAGAATAAGGTCGCAACGTAAAATAACGTTGAAAAAGTCAAGGGGTCTGAATAGTTTCTGAATGCACTGTACCCCCTCCCATCTGGTGCTCTCACTCACTCACGGGGTGTAGATTGGTGCAGTTCTGTATGATGGTTGAACATGCAGAACAGAGGGGGAGAAAGGGAGCGAAAAAGAAGGACTGCAAAAGAGAGGTACAGCGAGAGAGAGGGACAGAGGGCAGGAAGACAACGATTACACATTGATCCGTCCAAATAAAGCTGTCCTGTGTCCTTCTGAGACACAACCTCCCACTGAATAACTTCGATTATCTCTCTCTCTCTACTTTGATTTGCCCTCCTCTTCTCTCATCCTCTTTGCTATTTCTAGCCCTTTGTCTCCCCTCTCTATCCTTCCGTCCTGTTTATCCATCTCTTACCCTGTCTTTCTTGTCCCCTTCCTGTGTGTATGTCTCACCTAGCGAAGTCCAGGTCGGCCTCTCGAGACATGGTGATGTTGGTGAGGTTCTGCTGCAGGACAAAGATGTTCCTACACATCTTCTTGATGCCAGACTCACTGATCCTCTTAAAGTACTGGGCTCCATTGATCAGAATACAGGAGATCAGGTGGCCAAGACCTACAGACAGACAGACAGAGAGAGAGAGAGAGAGAGAGAGAGAGAGAGAGACAGAGAGCTCGAGAAGAGAAGGGAGACAGACAGACAGACAGAGAGGAAAGGAGAGAGGAGAGGAGAGAATAGAAGATAGAGAGGGAGAGAGTGCGAGAAGGGGAGAGAGAGGGAGACAGAGAGCACAAAAGAGAGAAGAGAGACGAGAGGAGAGAGGAGAGAAGAGAGAGATGAGAGAAGAGAAAAGAGACGAGAGACGAGAGGAGAGAAGAGAGAGATGAGAGAAGAGAAGAGAGAGAGGACAGACGAGAGGAGAGAAGAGAGATATGAGAGAAGAGAGAGATGAGAGAAGGGAAGAGAGAGAGAGGAGAGAAGAGAAAGCGCAAGAGAACGTGAAGAGAGAGAAAACACATACCAGTCACCAACTGCAGAATACATCCCAGTAGTCAACACTTTTATTGATCACCGCAGTGGACATTTGTACCCCAAAAAGACACATGGACAATACAGGCACACATTGACCTGAGCACAGTCAGGTGAAACAAGTACATTAAGCCAATAGAATCAATATAATTACATTCTCAACACATGACATTATCATGGACGACCCACAACAACAGACTTACCTTCAAAGATGTACTGGAACTTGTGCTGCTGCAGCGCGGCGCCCATCACCTCCTCGATGGCGCTGATGTCCTTGTTGAGTTTGACCACCAAGGGGTCGTAGTCCATGCTCTCCACGTTGGCCACTATGGCATAGTTCCCCTGCTTGGCCAGGGGAATCAGGTAGTGGAAACAATGCACTCTGAGAGGAGAAGAGAGACAGATGAGGAGAGATAGATGAGGGCAAGAGAGAGGAGAAACAGATGAGGAGAGAGGAGAGATAGATGAGGAGAGAGGAGAGATAGATGAGGGGAAGAGAGAGGAGAAACAGATGAGCAGAGAGGATAGATAGATGAGGGGAAGAGAGGAGAAACAGATGAGGAGAGGATAGACAGATGAGGGGAAGATAGGAGAAACAGATGAGGGGAGCAGAGAGGATAGATAGATGATTAGAAGAGAGGAGAGACAGATGAGGAGAGGATAGACAGATGAGGGGAGGAGAGAGGAGAGAGAGATGAGGAGAGAGGAGAGACAGATGAGGAGAGAGGAGAGATAGAGGAGGGGAGGAGAAAGAGGAGACAGATCAGGGGAGGAGAGAAAAGAGACAGATGAGGAGAGAAGAGAGACAGAGGAGTGGAGGAGAAAGAGGAGACAGATCAGGGGAGGAGAGATAGAGGAGGGGAGGAGAGAGGATAGATAGATAGATAGATGAGGGGAGGAGAGAGGATAGATAGATGAGGGGAGGAGAGGATAGATAGATGAGGGGAGGAGAGAGGAGAGGAGGAGAGAGGAGAGACATGAGGGGAGGAGAGAGGAGAGACAGGAGGAGAGAGGAGAGACAGATGAGGAGAGACAGATGAGGAGAGACGGATGAAAAGAGGAGAGAGATAATATTGTTGATGTGTGTTTAGTCCAACCAAACCCTACAGGTAGATGAAGTCATGATGGTGATGGAATCAGCTTAGTGTTACTTATCGCAGGCATTTTGCTGATTTCATTCATTATGATAAGTAGCCTATTCTAGACCAATGAGAAGTTTGAAATGAAATAACTTTGCTAATATGGGTGATTGTTAAATGGGACAATTGATGTCCCATTAACTAGTATATAAAGGATTGATGTCCCATTAACTAGTATATAAAGGATTGATGTCCCATTAACTAGTATATAAAGGATTGATGTCCCATTAACTAGTATATAAAGGATTGATGTCCCATTAACTAGTATATAAAGGATTGATGTCCCATTAACTACTACATAAAGGATTGATGTCCCATTAACTAGTATATAAAGGCTTGATGTCCCATTAACTAGTATATAAAGGATTGATGTCCCATTAACTAGTATATGAAGGGTTGATGCCCCATTAACTAGTATATAAAGGATTGATGTCCCATTAACTAGTATATAAAGGATTGATGTCCCATTAACTAGTATATAAAGGATTGATGTCCCATTAACTACTACATAAAGGATTGATGTCCCATTAACTAGTATATAAAGGATTGATGTCCCATTAACTAGTATATAAAGGATTGATGTCCCATTAACTAGTATATAAAGGATTGATGTCCCATTAACTAGTATATAAAGGATTGATGTCCCATTAACTAGTATATAAAGGATTGATGTCCCATTAAATAAGATATAAAGGATTGATGCCCCATTAACTAGTATATAAAGGATTGATGTCCCATTAACTAGTATATAAAGGTTTGATGTCCCATTAACTAGTATATAAAGGATTGATGCCCCATTAACTAGTATATAAAGGATTGATGTCCCATTAACTAGTATATAAAGGAGAATGAAAACGCGGTAGTGGAAATGTATTGCTCAGCTCTACTGGGATGTTTGACTGAATTCATCCACCATGTAACTATCAGGACAGATTGTGATATGTAGATATCAGTCTACTGTAACTTAATCTAATGTCTCCCCTCCACCTCTGTCTTTCAACGCATTTGTCCAAGTGTGACGTTCTAATCCAAGAGCCACCATGGGGGTGCTTAGTTTCCCTAAACACCTGACTGATACATGATCTCTGGCTGCTCACACCTTCATCAGAACCCCCAAAGACCACCTTCATCAGAACCCCCAAAAACCATCTTCATCAGAACCCCCAAAAACCATCTTCGGCCCCAGTGGCTATTAAAAACATGAGTGGAGACATAAAAACCAACACCCTCTCGCTCTCTCTCTTTTTCTCCTTCTCTCTCCCTTTCTTTCCCACCCCCCTCTCACACTCCTTCCCTCTCTGCATCTCTCTCTTTCTTCCTCTTCCTGATGGCATCATTTGCCACCGTTACTGTCGGGGGAAATGTGGTTGATGGGTAAAAGTCAATAAGGCGTGGAGTAGTAGAGAGCAGTGCAGAGCTCAGGGAGGGTTTCTCGCCCCCTCTCTTTTTTTAGGGCGATCATAAACATTACTGCAGAAGAGAAACAATATCTCAGAGCCATGATGAGGGATGGAGGGATAAAGAGAGGAAGGAGGTGATGGAGGGATAAAGAGAGGAAGGAGGTGATGGAGGGATAAAGAGAGGAAGGAGGTGATGGAGGGATAAAGAGAGGAAGGAGGAGATGGAGGGATAAAGAGAGGAAGGAGGAGATGGAGGGATAAAGAGAGGAAGGAGGTGATGGAGGGATAAAGAGAGGAAGGAGGAGACGGAGGGATAAAGAGAGGAAGGAGGAGATGGAGGGATAAAGAGAGGAAGGAGGAGACGGAGGGATAAAGAGAGGAAGGAGGTGATGGAGGGATAAAGAGAAGGAGGAGATGGAGGGATAAAGAGCAGAAAGAGGAGATGGAGGGATAAAGAGAGGAAGGAGGTGATGGAGGGATAAAGAGAGGAAGGAGGAGACGGAGGGATAAAGAGAGGAAGGAGGAGACGGAGGGATAAAGAGAGGAAGGAGGAGATGGAGGGATAAAGAGAGGAAGGAGGTGATGGAGGGATAAAGAGAGGAAGGAGGAGATGGAGGGATAAAGAGAGGAAGGAGGAGATGGAGGGATAAAGAGAGGAAGGAGGAGATGGAGGGATAAAGAGAGGAAGGAGGTGATGGAGGGATAAAGAGAGGAAGGAGGAGATGGAGGGATAAAGAGAGGAAGGAGGAGATGGAGGGATAAAGAGAGGAAGGAGGAGATGGAGGGATAAAGAGAGGAATGAGGTGATGGAGGGATAAAGAGAGGAAGGAGGAGATGGAGGGATAAAGAGAGGAATGAGGTGATGGAGGGATAAAGAGGGGAAGGAGGAGATGGGGGATGTTGATGGAGAGAGAGTTGGATGTTTTCTGGGTCTGGTTGGAGAGGAAGGAGGAGATGGGGGCTGTTGATGGAGAGAGAGTTGGTTGTTTTCTGGGTCTGGTTGGAGAGGAAGGAGGAGATGGGGGCTGTTGATGGAGAGAGAGTTGGTTGTTTTCTGGGTCTGGTTGGAGAGGAAGGAGGAGATGGGGGCTGTTGATGGAGAAAGAGTTGGTTGTTTTTTGGGTCTGGTTGGAGAGGAAGGAGGAGATGGGGGCTGTTGATGGAGAGAGAGTTGGTTGTTTTCTGGGTCTGGTTGGAGAGGAAGGAGGAGATGGGGGCTGTTGATGGAGAGAGAGTTGGTTGTTTTCTGGGTTTGGTTGGAGAGGAAGGAGGAGATGGGGGCTGTTGATGAAGAGAGAGTTGGTTGTTTTCTGGGTCTGGTTGGAGGATCACTTGTTTTAGACATTAATGGGTGAACTCACTGGATCTGCAGGGAGACATTGGTGTGAATGTATTATTAGATTGTCTTGCACTTGTTTAACCCCCTCCAGTTGACTGACACACCGGTGCACCAATCTAAGTCATCTCAGTTGTATTTTTTATCCCATCACAATCAGTCAGTTTAAGCTAGAGATATCTGTTTTATTTTATTGGATGAGTCTCAATCCAACACCATTGTCACACTTCCTTATCTGCAGTGAAAGGTGGCAGAGCTAGAGTGGTGTTAGTCAGACCATTTAGACATCCCAAACACGATGGTGGTCTCCACAAGTGTCAGGGGACTCGTCTGAAGTCGGGACCGTCCATTTGCCAACCTCTGTTTGTAGTGTCTGAACACTTTGGGCTACACACGAACTAGTCTGAAGGAAACAGATGTTGTGCCTACCCCATAAAAGGGGTTAAATATGTATTTTAAAAAATTATATATATTTCCTGAGCTTCCTTATATCTCCTAGATATAGGACAGACACTTCAAAACCTTATTCCTTATGACTGTTTTATGAATGTGTTATCAATGTGGGGTATGGTACTAAAGCCTAAATTCAATATGTTACCTAATAATAATCATATACATATATACACCTAAAGGGGTTGTAAAATTAAAAACGATATTCCTGCCACTTGGTGAGCTATAAAGTTGAAGGCTGGGGCTGAACGAATGTAACCGCTCTCAAATTCATAGGTGGAACTATTCAAGGTCTGACAGTCAACATGGTAGTCTGACAGAACATCAGCCTGCTAACTCAGTCTGCCCCCACTCAGGACCAGGACTGAAGAACACTGGGAAACCATTGAGAGGAAGATTCTAGAAATCACGGTTGTGTTCGCTAGGGACTAAATAAAAGAAAACAGAGTGAAGCGGGCGGTAGTATGATCTGTACTTGACCAATAGGGAAAGGTCAATGTGAACATGACCAATAGGAAAAGGTCATTGTGAACATGACCAATAGGGAAAGGTCATTGTGAACATGACCAATAGGAAAAGGTCATTATGAACATGACCAATAGGAAAAGGTCATTGTGAACATGACCAATAGGAAAAGGTCATTGTGAACATGACCAATAGGAAAAGGTCATTATGAACATGACCAATAGGAAAAGGTCATTGTGAACATGACCAATAGGAAAAGGTCATTGTGAACATGACCAATAGGAAAAGGTCATTGTGAACATGACCAATAGGAAAAGGTCATTATGAACATGACCAATAGGAAAAGGTCATTATGAACATGACCAATAGGAAAAGGTCATTATGAACATGACCAATAGGAAAAGGTCATTATGAACATGACCCAGGCTGGATGTTTATCCTGGAGAGTCCATGTCCGTACGTACCTGACCTCCAGGTGGAGGACCAGCAGACAGCGGTCAGCGATGTCCTGGAAGGCCCTGGACAGGTCAGTCAGAGTCTGGAGGATCTGGTCCCTGCTGCGGACGCTCTCATTGGTCACCTGGGGGTCCGAGCCTGGAGATCCACCTGAACACACACACACACACACACACACACACACACACACACACACACACACACACACACACACACACACACACACACACACACACACACACACGTTACATTATATCTAAATATAAAAAATACCACAGCAGTGTTTCCCACACCTCTCTTCGAGTACCCAGGACCATTCCACACCTCATCTTGAGAACCCAGGACCATTCCACACCTCTCTTCGAGTACCCAGGACCATTCCACACCTCATCTTGAGTACCCAGGACCATTCCACACCTCTCTTCGAGTACCCAGGACCATTCCACACCTCATCTTGAGTACCCAGGACCATTCCACACCTCTCTTCGAGTACCCAGGACCATTCCACACCTCTCTTCGAGTACCCAGGACCATTCCACACCTCATCTTGAGAACCCAGGACCATTCCACACCTCTCTTCGAGTACCCAGGACCATTCCACACCTCATCTTGAGTACCCAGGACCATTCCACACCTCTCTTCGAGTACCCAGGACCATTCCACACCTCATCTTGAGTACCCAGGACCATTCCACACCTCATTCTGAGAACCCAGGACCATTCCACACCTCATCTTGAGTACCCAGGACCATTCCACACCTCATCTTGAGTACCCAGGACCATTCCACACCTCATCTTGAGTACCCAGGACCATTCCACACCTCATCTTGAGAACCCAGGACCATTCCACACCTCTCTTCGAGTACCCAGGACCATTCCACACCTCTCTTCGAGTACCCAGGACCATTCCACACCTCTCTTCGAGTACCCAGGACCATTCCACACCTCATCTTGAGTACCCAGGACCATTCCACACCTCATTCTGAGAACCCAGGACCATTCCACACCTCATCTTGAGAACCCAGGACCATTCCACACCTCATCTTGAGTACCCAGGACCATTCCACACCTCATCTTGAGTACCCAGGACCATTCCACACCTCATTCTGAGAACCCAGGACCATTCCACACCTCATCTTGAGAACCCAGGACCATTCCACACCTCATCTTGAGAACCCAGGACCATTCCACACCTCATCTTGAGTACCCAGGACCATTCCACACCTCATCTTGAGAACCCAGGACCATTCCACACCTCATCCTGAGAACCCAGGATCATTCCACACCTCATCTTGAGAACCCAGGACCATTCCACACCTCATCTTGAGAACCCAGGACCATTCCACACCTCTCTTCGAGTACCCAGGACCATTCCACACCTCTCTTCGAGTACCCAGGACCATTCCACACCTCTCTTCGAGTACCCAGGACCATTCCACACCTCATCTTGAGTACCCAGGACCATTCCACACCTCATCCTGAGAACCCAGGACCATTCCACACCTCATCTTGAGAACCCAGGACCATTCCACACCTCATCCTGAGAACCCAGGACCATTCCACACCTCATCTTGAGAACCCAGGACCATTCCACACCTCATCTTGAGAACCCAGGACCATTCCACACCTCATCTTGAGAACCCAGGACCATTCCACACCTCATCTTGAGAACCCAGGACCATTCCACACCTCTCTTCGAGTACCCAGGACCTCAATTACAAGAACCAGGAGGAGAACCAAATCAAATCAAAATGGTATTGGTCACATACACATGGTTAGCAGATGTTATTGTGAGCGGAGTGAAATGCATGTGCTTCTAGTTCTGACAGCGTAGCAATATCTAACATGTAATCTAACTAAATCAAAACAACTACCTAATACAAACACATCTAAGTAAAGGAATGGAATAAGAATATATACATATAAATATATGGAAGAACTAGGACGAAGGAGAACTAAAGAGAACCAGGGAGAACTAGGACGAAGGAGAACTAAAGAGAACCAGGGAGAACTAGGACGAAGGAGAACTAAAGAGAACCAGGGAGAACTAGGACGAAGGAGAACTAAAGAGAACCAGGGAGAACTAGGACGAAGGAGAACTAAAGAGAACCAGGGAGAACTAGGACGAAGGAGAACTAAAGAGAACCAGGGAGAACTAAGACGAAAGAGAACCAAAGAGAACCAGGGAGAACTAGGACGAGGGAGAACTAAAGAGAACCAGGAAGAACTAAGACGAAAGAGAACCAGGGAGAACTAGGACGAAGGAGAACTAAAGAGAACCAGGGAGAACTAAGACGAAAGAGAATTAAAGAGAACCAGGGAGAACTAGGACGAAGGAGAACTAAAGAGAACCAGGAAGAACTAAGATGAAAGAGAACTAAAGAGAACCAGGATGAAGGAGAACTAAAGAGAACCAGGAAGAACTAAGACGAAAGAGAACTAAAGAGAACCAGGGAGAACTAGGACGAAGGAGACCCAAAGAGAACCAGACACAATGAGTTGATGTAATCCAGAACTAACATACTTAATTCAACTAATGAAGGGATTGATGAGATGTTGATCAGTTGAATCCGGTGAGATTGGACTGGAATACATCAAATAGGAGGAACAGCAGTGAAAACTCAAGGAGAGGTTTGGGACACTGTGCTACACATTTGAAGACCTTCTACAGTCCTTCAGAAAGTCCCTTCAGTCCTTCAATCCATGTGCTGAGACACCAAGTCTGTGTCTGCATTGTGATCCATACAAAGGAGCTGTGTGTGTGTGTGTGTGTGTGTGTGTGTGTGTGTGTGTGTGTGTGTGTGTGTGTGTGTGTGTATAAAGAGCATTCAGACCACCAGGTGTAAATCAATGGCTATGAATTAGAGGGGAGTGGAAGGAGAGAGAAATTGGCCCTGTCACTCATATGTGAGTCTATTTGGGCAATGAGGCGGTGGGGAGTGTGGTGTGTGTTGGGAGAGAGAGTGCTGAGCGGAAGAGGGGTGGTGAGGGCTAGCGATCGATTGGCTGCAGTCAGGGCCAGCTCCCCAGTTGCTCCCTCAGCCCTTGTGAAGGTCGTACGGACGAGAGCACGTACGCAGGCAGGATGGCAAGCCCACTCAAAGACCCAAACACACACTGACAGAGTGAGGAAGGAAGTAGTTGAAACTGCAGCTGAGCAACGCAGGCCAATATCCCCTGTTGACAGAGGTCCTTAGTGGAGATATTTCCTACAGATTCAAGACTATACAAGTTTTAAACTCTGATTTGATTCTTAAAAAACTAGAAACAGGAACTAAATACTCTAAATCATAGAAATACTCAAAGCTCTGTATCTACGTTATGCACATTCTGACAAAGTCACATGTTGACTTATTTGGGAGTCACATCACATGAGATGTCCCCAGTACCCTGCCTCGTCTCCATGTCCCCAGTACCCTGCCTCGTCTCCATGTCCCCAGTACCATGCCTCGTCTCCATGTCTCCAGTACCCTGCCTCGTCCCCATTAACTCAGTATATTGCCTCATCTCATGTCCTTGGTACCCTGCCTCGTCTCCATGTCTCTAGTACCCTGCCTCGTCTCCATGTCCCCAGTACCCTGCCTCATCTCCATGTCCCCAGTACCCTGCCTCGTCTCCATGTCCCCAGTACCCTGCCTCGTCTCCATGTTCCCAGTACCCTGCCTCGTCTCCATGTCCCTAGTACCCTGCCTCGTCTCCATGTCCCCAGTACCCTGCCTCGTCTCCATATTCCCAGTACCCTGCCTCGTCTCCATGTCCCCAGTACCCTGCCTCGTCTCCACGTTCCCAGTACCCTGCCTCATCTCCATGTCCCCAGTACCCTGCCTCGTCTCCATGTTCCCAGTACCCTGCCTCGTCTCCATGTCCCTAGTACCCTGCCTCGTCTCCATGTCCCCAGTACCCTGCCTCGTCACCATGTTCCCAGTACCCTGCCTCGTCTCCATGTCCCCAGTACCTTGCCTCGTCTCCACGTTCCCAGTACCCTGCCTCGTCTCCATGTTCCCAGTACCTTGCCTCATCTCCATGTCCCCAGTACCCTGCCTCATCTCCATGTCCCTAGTATCCTGCCTTGTCCCCATTAAAGCCAAACTAAGTGGCTGAAGATAAGCTGAGACCCCATTGGCTTAGACAAACACAGGGAGGCTGAGTGACACAGTCCTCCAATCAACTGAGCAAACACTGCTCACAAGCAGTGTGTGTGTGTGTGTGTGTGTGTGTGTGTGTGTGTGTGTGAGAGAGAGAGAAAGAGAGAGATGGACATGGAGATTGCTCTTTCTATTAAGACAGGGGTGTGTGGGCACCAGCTGTGTGTGTGTGTGTGTGTGTGTGTGTGTGTGTGTGTGTGTGTGTGTGTGTGTAGGTTATTGAGAGAGATAAAGGTGCTGGATGGACACTGAGGACAATGCTTGGAGGAGAAGAGACTAATATAGAAATGCTAATGAAAAGTAACTGCTATGTGCAAAGCTCTGGAGCGCTGACTGCAGTGGCAGGAAGGAACAGGGGGCTGCACAGCCAAAACAACAGGTTTCTCTACCTATGAGAGAGATGAATTTGAAGTCTTAAAAAAAGCATCTGATGGTCTGCATCATTGTAGGTAAAGACTCATTGAACAGGTAGTCCAGTGTAAACACCGAGCAAGGCAGCCTTTCATTCTCTTCAAAAAGAGGTTCTATGTTATACAGGGACTTCAACAGTTTGTGAAGGAAAACAGATCATTCAGAGCTATATACTGTAGATCAGGGGTAACTCCACTCTGACCCTGAGGTCTGGAGCCTGCTGCTTTTCTGTTCTACCTAATAACTAATTGCACACACCTTGTGTCCCAGGTCTAAATCAGTCCCTGGTTACAGGGGACAGTGGAACAATGAGGCAGAACTGTCTTGGAGGTCCAGAGGTGAGTTTGAGGGCTGTGTAGCAACAGTGCTTTGATCCAATTCTAATTAAGATCCAGTTCAATGACGTAAACATATCCAACACATTAACATGACCTTGATGATAATAACACAACCGACTCACCCCAACAACACGTGCTAATGGAAACTGCAAATAGACCAGATGTGTTTGTCTGGGGATGAAAGCCAATAGAAATAGGAGAGAAGCACACCTTGATCACACCTAGGTTGAACCAAACTCACCAACAACACCACTTCTGTTCTCTCAGCTTCCTCCCGAGATTAAGGATAAGATCATATTTAACATAACAAGATTTTAAAATTCAATATTGGTGCACAATTTAAACCAATAGTATGAAAGTGATGCAAAAGGTACTCGTGGAACGGCCCTTCAATCCTCGTTTTAGATATCAGCCTGCAAAAACAAGACTCTATTTTGGTCCAAGTGTTCAGAAAGCGGAAATACTGCAGTATGATGGTTAGAGATGAGTCTGAATGCTGATCCCCTGACTCAGACAATTAATCATGGAACACACACCATCATTTCCTTTCGTCTTTCCACAAAGAACAAAACAAAAGAACATGGTTGCGTTGCACAAAAGAAAATTCAGTTACTTGACTTTTACAAAAGTAAAGATTAATTGTCTCGAGACGTTATAACCCTAAAGCACAAATTCAATCACAATGCACAAGTCTGTTGCATTATGTTCCCTAAATAATTAGAATATTACATTACTGCACTCTTAGAAAAAAGGGTTCCAAAAGGGTATTTTGGCTGTCCCCATAGGATAACCATTTAAAGAACCCTTTTGGGTTCCAGGTAGAACTCTCTGTGAAAAGGGTTCTACATGGAAACCAAAAGGGTTGTACGTGGAACCAAAAAGGGTTCTTCAAAAGGTTACCCCATGGGGACAGGTGAATAACACTTTACAATTCTAGAGTGTGTTCATGAAGACATTACACAGAAGAAATTCAAAGCAAACAAGCGTGGTGAACTATTTATAAATTGTTCTCGTTTTAAGTGTACCAAGATTTGGCATGGGCCCTCAGATCCTCAAAAGGTTCGACAGCTGCACCCTTGAGAGCATCTTGACTGGCTGCATCACCGCCTGGTATGGCAACTGCTTGACATCCGACCGCAAAGAGCTACAGAGGATAGTGCGTATGGCCCAGGACATCACTGGGGCCGAGCTCCATGCCATTCTGGACCTCTATACCAGGCGGTGTCAGAGGAAGGCCCTAAAAATGGTCAAAGACTCCAGCCACCCAAGTCATAGACTGTTCTCTCTGTTACCACACAACAAGAGATACCAAGTCTGGAACCAACAGGACGCTGAACAGCATCCACCCCCAAAGCCATAAAAATATTTAACCAAATCTGCACTGACCCTTTTGGCACTAACTCTATTGACTCCTCACATACGCTGCTGTTACTGTTTATTATCTTTCCTGTTGCCTAGTCACTTTATCCCTACCTGTGTGTACATGCAGTTGAAGTCGGAAGTTTACATACACTTAGGTTGGAGACATTAAAACTAGGTTTTCAACCACTCCACAAATTTCTTGTTAACAAACTACAGTTTTGGCAAGTCGGTTAGGACATCTACTTTGTGCATGACACAAGTAATTTTTCAAACAATTGTTTACAGACAGATTATTTCACTTATAATTCACTGTATCACAATTCCAGTGGGTCAGAAGTTTACATAAACTAAGTTGACTGTGCCTTTAAACAGCTTGGAAAATTCCAGAAAATGAAGTCATGGCTTTAGAAGCTTCTGATAGGCTAATTGACATAATTTGAGTCAATTGGAGGTGTTCCTGTGGATGTATTTCAAGTCCTACCTTCAAACTCAGTGCCTCTTTAATTGACATCATGGGAAAATCAAAAGAAATCAGACCTCAGAAAAAAAATAGTAGACCTCCACTAGTCTGGTTCATCCTTGGGAGCAATTTCCAAATGCCTGAAGGTACCACGTTCATCTGTACAAACAATAGTACGCAAGTATAAACACCATGGGACCACGTAGCCGTCATACCGCTCAGGAAGGAGATGTCTGTCTCCTAGAGATGAACGTACTTTGTTGCGAAAAGTGCAAATCAATCCCAGAACAACAGCAAAGGACCTTGTGAAGAAACAGGCACAAAAGTATCTATATCCACAGTAAAACGGGTCCTATATCGACATAACCTGAAAGGCCGCTCAGCAAGGAAAAAGCCACTGCTCCAAAACCGGCATAAAAAAGCCAGACTACGGTTTGCAACTGCATATGAGGACAAAGATCGTACTTTTTGAAAAAATGTCCTCTGGCCATAATGACCATTGTTATGTTTGGAAGATAAAGGGGGAGCCTTGCAAGCCGAAGAACACCATCCCAACCGTGAAGCATGGGGGTGGCAGCATCATGTTGTGAGGGTGCTTTGCTGCAGGAGGGACTGGTGCACTTCACAAAATAGATGGCATCATGAGGATGGAAAATTCTGTGGATATATTGTCAGGAAGTTAAAGCTTGGTCGCAAATGGTCTTCCAAATGGACAATGACCATTGAGTAGTGGAGACCAGAGTCTATCAAACTTGGGCTGTCACTTCTGGAGGTCATAAGTGAGTATTTCAAGAGGAAGAAAGTCAACAATCTGGTCAATCCAGATTTTAAATGTAGGAGAAGTATTAGAGGCCCACAATAGAATAATAAATTTCTTAGCAAAGTATGTAATAGTCATTAGCACATTTTCTCTGTCAGGATTAGATAGATTAGATAGATTAGATAGATACACGGGGTCATATCAAACTGTACATCTAGTATTTTCTGTCCAGCAGTATGTATAGAGTGCCAGAATATGGCAATCTCTCTACAGCTCCAAAATACATGCATATAGGTTCCACTTTCAGAGTTACATCTTTTACAGTTAGGAGACATGTCTGTTTTCATTCTATGGAGTCTCAAAGGAGTATAATAACATTTGTACAAAAATGTGTAATTAGATTCTTTCATTTTTACATAGTAGAGTAGTAGAGGAGCCGTATACCCTGTTGCAAACCTCCGCCCATAACTCATCACTGATAGTCAGACCAAGGTCCTTTTCCCAGATTATTTTCAAAGGAGTAATGGAGGAGCCTCCTTTCTCAAAAAGGAGTCTATAGATGTAGGAGATTTAGCCTTTAATGGATTGTGCTGTGACAAGAAGGGTTTCAACTTCATTCAGCTGAGCTCTAAACCTCCTCTTGTAAGTAAATGAGGAAATGAAGTGTCTAATTTGAAGATATTTTAAAAAATGGGACCTTGGCACATTGAATTCACTGCAGAGCTCTTGAAAGGATTTCAGTGTAGTGGTTTTCTGATGAAATAGATCTGAAAAGGTCCTGATTCCTAGAGCATGCCAAAGATTAATATTGGCATCACTCAGGGCATTTGGCAAGTCTGAGTTGCCTACTATAGGCAACATAGAGAACATATTTGGCAGGTATTTCCTACAGTCCCTCCACGCTAGTAGGGTGCTGTAAATCCCAAATGTTTTGGCTATGTTGCCCACTTCACTAAAGTTATTAATGAATATCATTTGAGTTTAGGGACACATTTCACATTCTTAAAATAAAGTGCTGACCTAAAACAGGGATGTTTTACTGGGATTAAATGTCAGGAATTGTGAAAAACTGAGTTTAAATGTATTTGGCTAAGGTGTATGTAAACTTCCGACTTCAACTTTATCTACCTCAACTACCTCGAACCACTGCACATCGACTCTGTACTGGTACCCTGTGTATATAGCCAACTTATCATTGACTCAGTACTGGTACCCTGCGTATATACCCAAGTTATCATTGACTCAGTACTGGTACCCTGTGTATATAGCCAAGTTATCATTGACTCTGTACTGGTACCCTGTGTATATAGCCAACTTATCATTGACTCAGTACTGGTACCCTGCGTATATACCCAAGTTATCATTGACTCAGTACTGGTACCCTGTGTATATAGCCAAGTTATCATTGACTCAGTACTGGTACCCCGTGTATATAGCCAAGTTATCATTGACTCTGTACTGGTACCCCGTGTATATAGCCAAGTTATCATTGACTCTGTACTGGTACCCCGTGTATATAGCCAAGTTATCATTGACTCTGTACTGGTACCCTGTGTATATAGCCAACTTATCATTGACTCAGTACTGGTACCCTGTGTATATAGCCAAGTTATCATTGACTCTGTACTGGTACCCCGTGTATATAGCCAAGTTATCATTGACTCTGTACTGGTACCCTGTGTATATAGCCAAGTTATCATTGACTCTGTACTGGTACCCTGTGTATATAGCCAAGTTATCATTGACTCTGTACTGGTACCCTGTGTATATAGCCAACTTATCATTGACTCTGTACTGGTACCCCGTGTATATAGCCAAGTTATCATTGACTCTCTACTGGTACCCTGTGTATATAGCCAAGTTATCATTGACTCTGTACTTGTACCCCGTGTATATAGCCAAGTTATCATTGACTCTGTACTGGTACCCCGTGTATATAGCCAAGTTATCATTGACTCTGTACTGGTACCCCGTGTATATATCCAAGTTATCATTGACTCAGTACTGGTACCCCGTGTATATAGCCAAGTTATCATTGACTCTGTACTGGTACCCTGTGTATATAGCCAACTTATCATTGACTCAGTACTGGTACCCCATGTATATAGCCAAGTTATCATTGACTCTGTCCTGGTACCCTGTGTATATAGCCAAGTTATCATTGACTCTGTACTGGTACCCTGTGTATATAGCCAAGTTATCATTGACTCTGTACTGGTACCCTGTGTATATAGCCAACTTATCATTGACTCTGTCCTGGTACCCCGTGTATATAGCCAACTTATCATTGACTCTGTCCTGGTACCCCGTGTATATAGCCAAGTTATCATTGACTCTGTACTGGTACCCCGTGTATATAGCCAAGTTATCATTGACTCTGTACTGGTACCCCGTGTATATAGCCAAGTTATCATTGACTCTGTACTGGTACCCCGTGTATATAGCCAAGTTATCATTGACTCTGTACTGGTACCCCGTGTATATAGCCAAGTTATCATTGACTCTGTACTGGTACCCCGTGTATATAGCCAAGTTATCGTGTATTTATTGAGTTGTTATAATTTATTTTCTCTTTTTCTCTCTGCATTGTTGGGAAATAAGTAAGTAAATATGTCACTGTTAGTCTACACGTTGTTTTCAAAGCATGTGACAAATAACATTTGATTTGAAAACCGAGAAGCTCTTGAGTACACAGCTCAAAATATAATCATATGTTTATTAGACAACACCATAGACCAGGCCTGGGCAAAGGCCGGCCCGGGGGGCGTATGTGGCCCGCGACTTGGGTCAAAACGCTACCACTGACCTGCAACTTGAGCTTATCGATCTTCAGTCTGATGCAGTGACTGGAGAACTATTCAAAACAATGTCACTGACGAGGTTCTATTCATCTCTCGATGAACAAAACTTTCCAAAGATTAGGAGTCCTGCTCAGAGGATGTGTGTACTGTTTGGGTCAACCTTTGTATGTGAACAGACATTTTCCGTGATGAAATACAACAAGTCAAGACACAGATCACCTCTTACTGACTCTCACCTCTCAGCAATCCAGTGCATAGCGATGTCAGAGACTATACCTGACTTCACAGCTCTAGTCAATGCACAGTGTACTTTCCCTCCGTGTAGTTCATTGCATGTTTAATAATGAAATTACCTACCAAAAGGAGAACATGGATGTGGTTTATTCCTGTGCATGTTAAAACAGTAAAATAAGTAGCATATCTGGATGTGATTTACAGTAGATATATCTGTCAACACAGTCAAACACATGATATATGATTCTGGCCCGCGATGGCAAAAATATATTCTAATGTGGCCAAACATGGAAAATAATTGCCCAGGCCTGCCATAGACTATATATATATATATATATATATATATATATATATATGTATATATATATATATATATATATATATATATATATATATATTTCATTTTTTCCACCTTAATTTCACCAGGTAGGCTAGTTAAGAACAAGTTCTCATTTACAACTGCGACCTGGCCAAGATAAAGCAAAGCAGTTTGACACAAACAACAACACAGAGTTACACATGGAATAAACAAACATACAGTCAATAACACAGTAGAAAAAGTATATATACAGTATGTGCAAATGAGGTAGGAAAAGGGAGGTAAGGCAATAAATAGTTATCACAATCATATAACTCATGCTACTGCAAAAGGGTTCTAGCAGGAAACAGATGGCCAGAATATAGAGCAAGGAAAGCCAGGAGAGGGACAAGTATTTTACTTAATGGTTAATCAGATAAAAGATTTATACAATAAATAGTATTAACAGTCAGTGATTGAGGAAGAGGGAACTACATACTGTCAGACACTCCACCTGAAGAAGAAGGAGCTACATATTGGCAGACACCCCACCTGAGGAAGAAGGAACTACATACTGTCAGACACCCCACTGTAACTAGAAGGAACTACATACTGTCAGACACCCCACCTGAGGAAGAGGGAACTACATACTGTCAGACACCCCACCTGAGGAAGAAGGAACTACATACTGTCAGACACCCCACCTGAGGAAGAAGGAACTACATACTGTCAGACACCCCACTGTAACTAGAAGGAACTACATACTGTCAGACACCCCACCTGAGGAAGAAGGAACTACATACTGTCAGACACCCCACCTGAGGAAGAAGGAACTACATACTATCAGACACCCCACCTGAGGAAGAAGGAACTACATACTGTCAGACACCCACCGTAACTAGAAGGAACTACATACTGTCAGACACCCACCGTAACTAGAAGGAACTACATACTGTCAGACACCCCACCTGAGGAAGAAGGAAGTACATACTGTCAGACACCCCACTGTAACTAGAAGGAACTACATACTGTCAGACACTCCACTGAGGAAGAAGGAACTACATACTGTCAGACACCCCACTGTAACTAGAAGGAACTACATACTGTCAGACACCCCACCTGAGGAAGAAGGAACTACATACTGTCAGACACCCCACTGTAACTAGAAGGAACTACATACTGTCAGACACCCCACTGAGGAAGAAGGAACTACATACTGTCAGACACTCCACCATAACTAGAAGGAACTACATACTGTCAGACACCCCAACTGAGGAAGAAGGAACTACATACTGTCAGACACCCCACCTGAGGAAGAAGGAACTACATACTGTCAGACAGCTCACTGTCACTAGAAGGAACTACATACTGTCAGACACCCCACTGTAACTAGAAGGAACTACATACTGTCAGACACCCCACCATAACTAGAAGGAACTACATACTGTCAGACACCCCACCTGAGGAAGAAGGAACTACATACTGTCAGACACCCCACCTGAGGAAGAAGGAACTACATACTGTCAGACACTCCACCATAACTAGAAGGAACTACATACTGTCAGACACCCCACCTGAGGAAGAAGGAACTACATAATGTCAGACACCCCACCTGAGGAAGAAGGAACTACATACTATCAGACACCCCACCTGAGGAAGAAGGAACTACATACTATCAGACACCCCACCTGAGGAAGAAGGAACTACATACTGTCAGACACCCCACCTGAGGAAGAAGGAACTACATACTGTCAGACACCCCACCTGAGGAAGAAGGAACTACATACTGTCAGACACCCACCGTAACTAGAAGGAACTACATACTGTCAGACACCCCACCTGAGGAAGAAGGAACTACATACTATCAGACACCCCACCTGAGGAAGAAGGAACTACATACTATCAGACACCCCACCTGAGGAAGAAGGAACTACATACTGTCAGACACCCCACCTGAGGAAGAAGGAACTACATACTGTCAGACACCCACCGTAACTAGAAGGAACTACATACTGTCAGACACCCCACCTGAGGAAGAAGGAACTACATACTGTCAGACACTCCACTGAGGAAGAAGGAACTACATACTGTCAGACACCCCACTGTAACTAGAAGGAACTACATACTGTCAGACACCCCACCTGAGGAAGAAGGAACTACATACTGTCAGACACCCCACTGTAACTAGAAGGAACTACATACTGTCAGACACCCCACTGAGGAAGAAGGAACTACATACTGTCAGACACTCCACCATAACTAGAAGGAACTACATACTGTCAGACACCCCACCTGAGGAAGAAGGAACTACATACTGTCAGACACCCCACTGTAACTAGAAGGAACTACATACTGTCAGACACCCCACCTGAGGAAGAAGGAACTACATACTGTCAGACACCCCACCTGAGGAAGAAGGAACTACATACTGTCAGACACCCCACTGTAACTAGAAGGAACTACATACTGTCAGACACCCCACTGTAACTAGAAGGAACTACATACTGTCAGACACTCCACCTGAGGAAGAAGGAACTACATACTGTCAGACACCCCACCTGAGGAAGAAGGAACTACATACTGTCAGACACCCCACTGTAACTAGAAGGAACTACATACTGTCAGACACTCCACCTGAGGAAGAAGGAACTACATACTGTCAGACACCCCACCTGAGGAAGAAGGAACTACATACTGTCAGACACTCCACCTGAGGAAGAAGGAACTACATTCTGTCAGACACCCCACCTGAGGAAGATGGAACTACATACTGTCAGACACCCCACCTGAGGAAGAAGGAACTACATACTGTCAGACACCCCACCTGAGGAAGAAGGAACTACATACTGTCAGACACCCCACCTGAGGAAGAAGGAACTACATACTGTCAGACACCCCACCTGAGGAAGAAGGAACTACATACTGTCAGACACCCCACCTGAGGAAGAAGGAACTACATACTGTCAGACACCCCACTGTAACTAGAAGGAACTACATACTGTCAGACACCCCACCTGAGGAAGAAGGAACTACATACTGTCAGACACTCCACCATAACTAGAAGGAACTACATACTGTCAGACACCCCACCTGAGGAAGAAGGAACTACATACTGTCAGACACCCCACTGTAACTAGAAGGAACTACATACTGTCAGACACTCCACCATAACTAGAAGGAACTACATACTGTCAGACACCCCACCTGAGGAAGAAGGAATTACATACTGTCAGACACCCCACCTGACGAAAAAGGAACTACATACTGTCAGACACCCACCGTAACTAGAAGGAACTACATACTGTCAGACACCCACCGTAACTAGAAGGAAGAGAATCACCAACAACACCAATGTGGAGGACATAAGCTGTAACTAGAAGGAAGAGAATCGCCAACAACACCAATGTGAAGGACATAAGCTGTAACTAGAAGGAAGAGAATCACCAACAACACCAATGTGAAGGACATAAGCTGTAACTAGAAGGAAGAGAATCACCAACAACACCAATGTGGAGGACATAAGCTGTAACTAGAAGGAAGATAATCACCAACAACACCAATGTGGAGGACATAAGCTGTAACTAGAAGGAAGAGAATAACCAACAACACCAATGTGGAGGACATAAGCTGTAACTAGAAGGAAGAGAATCACCAACAACACCAATGTGGAGGACATAAGCTGTAACTAGAAGGAAGAGAATCACCAACAACACCAATGTGGAGGACATAAGCTGTAACTAGAAGGAAGATAATCACCAACAACACCAATGTGGAGGACATAAGCTGTAACTAGAAGGAAGATAATCACCAACAACACCAATGTGGAGGACATAAGCTGTAACTAGAAGGAAGATAATCACCAACAACACCAATGTGGAGGACATAAGCTGTAACTAGAAGGAAGAGAATCACCAACAACACCAATGTGGAGGACATAAGCTGTAACTAGAAGGAAGAGAATCACCAACAACACCAATGTGGAGGACATAAGCTGTAACTAGAAGGAAGAGAATAACCAACAACACCAATGTGGAGGACATAAGCTGTAACTAGAAGGAAGAGAATCACCAACAACACCAATGTGGAGGACATAAGCTGTAACTAGAAGGAAGAGAATCACCAACACCACCAATGTGGAGGACATAAGCTGTAACTAGAAGGAAGATAATCACCAACAACACCAATGTGGAGGACATAAGCTGTAACTAGAAGGAAGAGAATAACCAACAACACCAATGTGGAGGACATAAGCTGTAACTAGAAGGAAGAGAATCACCAACAACACCAATGTGGAGGACATAAGCTGTAACTAGAAGGAAGAGAATCACCAACACCACCAATGTGGAGGACATAAGCTGTAACTAGAAGGAAGATAATCACCAACAACACCAATGTGGAGGACATAAGCTGTAACTAGAAGGAAGAGAATCACCAACAACACCAATGTGAAGGACATAAGCTGTAACTATAAGGAAGAGAATCACCAACAACACCAATGTGGAGGACATAAGCTGTAACTAGAAGGAAGAGAATAACCAACAACACCAATGTGGAGGACATAAGCTGTAACTAGAAGGAAGAGATTCACCAACAACACCAATGTGGAGGACATAAGCTGTAACTAGAAGGAAGAGAATAACCAACAACACCAATGTGGAGGACATAAGCTGCTTCTTTGCAGGTCAGCCTTTTAAATATGTTTGTCTGAAGAGCAGACCAATTGAAGTTAGAGTCTACAGAAAATAATGATGACAAAAAGAGAGCAAACTTTGACTAGAGTAACTAACTTTCATGTACAATACTTGTCTCAGTCACTATCTGGCCTCACCTGTAAACCTCTTGTCTGCCAGGTGATGTCAACATCCTATTCTCTCTCCGTCCTCAGGTGGTATCAACTAGGCTTGGACGATATAACGTTGATACCATATACCGCGGTATACGGCATGACAACACACATCCTTTTACCTCAGAATCACGTGGCTGATTTAACCATCAATAGAAAAATACAGTAGCCAACACTATGCCACCTTTTAACCAGGAGGTGGGACAAATAGTCTGTTCATGTGGTGTCTGAGTTATCGGAAATACGAGACTTCCACTTAAACGGCCCTCCAAGTTGTAATTACAAGTCGGAAAGTCTGAGAAAATGACAATGCTACATATCAACACACTTGATATGTATCATTGTTGATACGTAGCTAGTTTGACTATATTGTCCATGTTTGCAACCTAGCTAACTTTATTATTAGAAACTTTAGCTAGCTCATATAGCTAGCTAAAATGTCATTGGTTGAAGAATTGTTCCAACTGGGATGTTTCCCACGAGCACATGAATGGTAACTAAACAAACACATCACACAGGCTCTTTAAAGGGGCAATCAGCAGTTGCTACATCCATTTTTGGACTTATAAATAAATGATATGTAGGCATTGATTCTTGAAGAATATAACTTATAAATGCCTCATGACCTTAGTTCAACTGTCACACTCCATGAGAACCCAAAATATAAGCTTGTTTTACTCCAATATTTGTAAACAAAGTAAATGTAAATAATGACAGTACAGCCTCATAACATAGGGTAAAACTATCATTTTGATATCATGGATGGTCAGCTCTTGCATCCGTAGCTCTGTCTATGAATATGAGAATGTTACATTTCTCCAGCCCCATCATATTTTATTTTTTACCAAAACAAGGGCTTTTTTTTATTGTTTCTACAACAAAGAGTTCACAGACAACGGGTGCGAGCTGTGCGCCCAGTCAGGTCACTTATGACACAAGTCATTATTCAACATCCATCCATGTCTCAGGATGTCGAGAGATGATGTGACCAGCCACTAGGGGCAACAGTGAGCGCCGTTACCGTCAAGTAGGTTTTGGTTTTGCTAGGGTATTGTGGACGGGGATGGCGGTAAGCATCTGCCTCTGGTTCCAAGTAGACCAAAGGTTCCAAACAGACCAAAGGTTCCAAACAGACCAAAGGTTCCAAACAGACCAAAGGTTCCAAGTAGACCAAAGGTTCCAAACAGACCAAAGGTTCCAAACAGACCAAAGGTTCCAAACAGACCAAAGGTTCCAAACAGACCAAAGGTTCCAAGTAGACCAAAGGTTCCAAACAGACCAAAGGTTCCAAACAGACCAAAGGTTCCAAACAGACCAAAGGTTCCAAACAGACCAAAGGTTCCAAACAGACCAAAGGTTGCATGTTTGAATCCAGCGATAGAAAGTAGTTGTTGATATTTTTGGTTTTCAGCCTAACCCAAACCTTAACCCTTACCTTAACCATTCAGAGTTCATGTCTAACCTTCAGAATCCGGAGTTTATGCCTAAACTTAACCCCAAATATTTTCACATTTCAGGTGTAGAACTTTGCAAACAACATCTAATTCTGATGTGAGACTGTGATTGTTGCTTGTTTATGTGCAATGGCTTGTGTATGTTGTGTGTAAATGCCTGTGTGTGTGTGTTGTGTGTAAACACCTGTGTGTGTGTGTGTTGTGTGTAAACACCTATGTGTGTTAGTGTTAAAGTAACTGCATTGTGTGTTTCCTCCAGTGCATTTCACATAATGTCTTTGGCAGCTCTGGGGAGGAAGGCCTAACAGCAGGAGGTCTCACCAGGGGAACACAGTACGCCTCTCAGCCTGTCACACTTTGATGATGCGATCAAGACTCCACGGCATGGGGCCACCAATTTAGAGGCATGAACAGAGGAACTTGGGCTCCTTCTGACTGACAGCCTTCCATACCTCCCATCTATGTCAACTTTCCCTCTCTAATCTCTTTGGATTCAGGGTCTCTCTCTGCGTGCCTCGCTCTCTGCGTGCCTCGCTCTCTGCGTGCCTCGCTCTCTGCGTGCCTCGCTCTCTGCGTGCCTCTCTTTCTGCGTGCCTCTCTCTCTGCGTGTCTCTCTCTCTGCGTGTCTCTCTCTCTGCGTGTCTCTCTCTCTGCGTGTCTCTCTCTCTGCCTCCGCCGGTCTCTCTCTCCTAGTATGTGGGGTCTTTGTAAATATATGTGTGTTTTTGTTTATGCGTGTTTGTGTGAGTGTGTAGTGTGTGTACTGTATAGTGTGTAGTGCTTATCCAATTATTTTCCAATCCCATCTAAGGGAGGCGTCTGTTCCTTGCCATCTGCAGGAGATGAGGGTGGCACACATTAAGGGAGAGACGGGGGGCAGATCAATGGCACACACACACAGGCAGACACACAGGATAAATACTCTATTGCTCTGGCTGGTCAATGACAGGAAAGCTAACAGAGAACAAAGAGAGAGAACATGAAAGAAACAACTATGAGTTGATGCCTCCTGTCTGAACCAGTTCAATGTGGTGCAGAACTTTCCATTGACTCATCAGTCTGCTCTTTCCAGACCTCCAGCAGAGAGGAAGAGAAAGAAGAAGAAGAGAGGGAGGGTCTATCCTGGAGGGGTGGAGTGAAGTCATGAATGATGCATAGGGACTAGTGTTAATTATTCTGTGTGTGGAACGGGACAGACATCTGCACTAGGATAGAGAGAGAGAGGTGGGTGGGGGGGCGGGGGGAGAGGAGAAAGAGTGGGGAGATGGATGGAAGGAGGGGAGAGAGAGAGAGAAGGATGGAAGGAGTGTGGGATGAAGAGAGAGAGAGAGAGAGAGAGAGAGAGAGAGAGAGAGAGAGAGAGAGGGAGGAGAGAGAGAGAGAGAGAGAGAGAGAAAGAAAGAAAGAAAGAAAGAAAGAAAGAAAGAAAGAAAGAAAGAAAGAAAGAAAGAAAGAAAGAGAGAGATAGAGGGAAAGAGAATGAGGAGAGAGATGGGATGTGTCTATTCTTATGTATGCCTGAGAGACAGCCTGGAAGTATGTGAGAGATAAAGACTAGACATGCATGTGTAAAACAGAAAGGTAAACGTATTCAAGGTATCAAGGGAACCATTAGAGATGTACAGGCTTGTATTGTGTGTTGGAGAAAGAAAGTAGAACACTGATTATGCTAATACTTCCTACTGCTAGAGGGAGCAGCCCACCACTTGCTCAGGTCAAGGTTAAAAAATAAAAAATCCCCCCTCCTCATCCTCTCTCCCCCCGTCTCTTCCTCACAGGCAAATCCCCCCCTAACTCCAAAATCCTGCCTATGTTGCAAAAAGAACATGCGGTCAAAGAACACCTCTCCCCCAGGACAGCATGGTTCTATAGTACCTCATTACAGAGAGTAGAGCAGCGGAGCACAGCACAGCTACAGTTAGATGTGTCCTAAACGGCACCCCATTCCCTATACAGTGCACTCCTTTTGACCAGGGCCCATAGGGATCAGGTCAAGAGTAGCCCACTATGTGGTGCCGGGGTAGCCAACCCTGTTCCTGGAGTGTCACAGCTACAGCAGGATGTTCCAACAAGGCTTCATACCTGACCAACTGAGATAATTGATCGGTTCAGTGATTGCCTAAATTATACACACCTGCTCTTACAGGCCGGTTAAATCAAGAACATGAACTGTCTGCAGTTCTCCAGGACCAGGGTTGACTTCCCCTGATGTAGGGAGTAAGGTACTATCTACCCCTGATGTAGGGAGTAGGGTACTATCTACCCCTGATGTAGGGAGTAAGGGACTATCTACCCCTGATGTAGGGAGTAAGGTACTATCTACCCCTGATGTAGGGAGTAGGGTACTATCTACCCCTGATGTAGGGAGTAGGGTTCTATCTACCCCTGATGTAGGGAGTAGGGTACTATCTACCCCTGATGTAGGGAGTAGGGTACTATCTACCCCTGATGTAGGGAGTAAGGGACTATCTACCCCTGATGTAGGGAGTAGGGTACTATCTACCCCTGATGTAGGGAGTAGGGGGCTATCTACCCCTGATGTAGTGAGTAGGGTTCTATCTACCCCTGATGTAGGGAGTAAGGGACTATCTACCCCTGATGTAGGGAGTAGGGTACTATCTACCCCTGATGTAGGGAGTAGGGTACTATCTACCCCTGATGTAGGGAGTAGGGTACTATCTACCCCTGATGTAGGGAGTAGGGTACTATCTACCCCTGATGTAGGGAGTAGGGTACTATCTACCCCTGATGTAGGGAGTAGGGTACTATCTACCCCTGATGTAGGGAGTAGGGTACTATCTACCCCTGATGTAGGGAGTAGAGTACTATCTACCCCTGATGTAGGGAGTAAGGGACTATCTACCCCTGATGTAGGGAGTAGGGTACTATCTACCCCTGATGTAGGGAGTAAGGGACTATCTACCCCTGATGTAGGGAGTAAGGGACTATCTACCCCTGATGTAGGGAGTAGGGTACTATCTACCCCTGATGTAGGGAGTAGGGTACTATCTACCCCTGATGTAGGGAGTAGGGTACTATCTACACCTGATGTAGGGAGTAAGGGACTATCTACCCCTGATGTAGGGAACTATCTACCCCTGATGTAGGGAGTAGGGTTCTATCTACCCCTGATGTAGGGAGTAGGGTACTATCTACCCCTGATGTAGGGAGTAGGGTACTATCTACCCCTGATGTAGGGAGTAGGGTACTATCTACCCCTGATGTAGGGAGTAGGGTACTATCTACCCCTGATGTAGGGAGTAAGGTACTATCTACCCCTGATGTAGGGAGTAGGGTACTATCTACCCCTGATGTAGGGAGTAGGGTACTATCTACCCCTGATGTAGGGAGTAGGGTACTATCTACCCCTGATGTAGGGAGTAGGGTACTATCTACACCTGATGTAGGGAGTAGGGTACTATCTACCCCTGATGTAGGGAGTAGGGTACTATCTACCCCTGATGTAGGGAGTAGGGTACTATCTACCCCTGATGTAGGGAGTAGGGTACTATCTACACCTGATGTAGGGAGTAGGGTACTATCTACCCCTGATGTAGGGAGTAGGGTTCTATCTACCCCTGGTGTAGGGAGTAGGGTACTATCTACCCCTGATGTAGGGAGTAGGGTACTATCTACCCCTGATGTAGGGAGTAGGGTACTATCTACCCCTGATGTAGGGAGTAGGGTACTATCTACCCCTGATGTAGGGAGTAGGGTACTATCTACCCCTGATGTAGGGAGTAGGGTACTATCTACCCCTGATGTAGGGAGTAGGGTACTATCTACCCCTGATGTAGGGAGTAAGGGACTATCTACCCCTGATGTAGGGAGTAGGGTTCTATCTACCCCTGATGTAGGGAGTAGGGTACTATCTACACCTGATGTAGGGAGTAGGGTACTATCTACCCCTGATGTAGGGAGTAGGGTACTATCTACCCCTGATGTAGGGAGTAGGGTACTATCTACCCCTGATGTAGGGAGTAGGGTACTATCTACCCCTGATGTAGGGAGTAGGGTACTATCTACCCCTGATGTAGGGAGTAGGGTACTATCTACCCCTGATGTAGGGAGTAGGGTACTATCTACCCCTGATGTAGGGAGTAGGGTACTATCTACCCCTGATGTAGGGAGTAGGGTACTATCTACCCCTGATGTAGGGAGTAGGGTACTATCTACCCCTGATGTAGGGAGTAGGGTTCTATCTACCCCTGATGTAGGGAGTAGGGTACTATCTACCCCTGATGTAGGGAGTAAGGGACTATCTACCCCTGATGTAGGGAGTAGGGTACTATCTACCCCTGATGTAGGGAGTAGGGTACTATCTACCCCTGATGTAGGGAGTAGGGTTCTATCTACCCCTGATGTAGGGAGTAGGGTACTATCTACCCCTGATGTAGGGAGTAGGGTACTATCTACACCTGATGTAGGGAGTAGGGTGCTATCTACCCCTGATGTAGGGAGTAGGGTTCTATCTACCCCTGATGTAGGGAGTAGGGTACTATCTAACCCTGATGTAGGGAGTAGGGTACTATCTACCCCTGATGTAGGGAGTAGGGTACTATCTACCCCTGATGTAGGGAGTAGGGTACTATCTACCCCTGATGTAGGGAGTAGGGTACTATCTACCCCTGATGTAGGGAGTAGGGTACTATCTACCCCTGATGTAGGGAGTAA
>NC_048579.1:68059118-68116618 GCF_013265735.2 Oncorhynchus mykiss
CAGACAGACAGACAGACAGACAGACAGCTAGACAGACAGATAGCTAGACAAACAGATAGCTAGACAGACAGATAGCTAGACAGACAGATAGCTAGACAGACAGATAGCTAGACAGACAGACAGACAGACAGACAGCTAGACAGACAGACAGACAGCTAGACAGACAGATAGCTAGACAAACAGATAGCTAGACAGACAGATAGCTAGACAGACAGATAGCTAGACAGACAGACAGACAGACAGACAGACAGCTAGACAGACAGATAGCCAGCCAGCCAGCCAGCCAGACAGACAGACAGACAGACAGACAGACAGACAGACAGACAGCTAGACAGACAGATAGCTAGACAGACAGACAGACATATAGCTAGATAGACATGCCCACAGATCCAGTTTTTACACACAGCTGTTCCCATCAGAAAGCGGCCATCACATTGGCAGGTGCCCTCAGTGTGTGTGTGTTGTGTGTGTGCATTGTGTGTGTTATATGTGTGTCACCTCAGGTAAATATTGTCTGAGAGGATTAGGCGTCCAGAGCGGCGCCCAGATGGGCGATAAGACCCTCGCCCCTGCCACCCTCACGGCCAATCACCATTGGAGTACACACACACACCGGATGACCGCTGTCTCTCTGTCATATCAAACACACACACCATGCACACACGATTGTTTAATCAAATTAAGATTAAATTAAGATTCAGCTGCGTTTTAACAGAGACAGTGTGTATTTATCATGCTAATCTTCTCCCTGCCTTATCCCTGTGTCTCTCTCTCTGTGTGTGTGTGTGTGTTTGATTTACAGATGCAGCCCAGCCACAGACATTGGGAGGTGATGATAGGAAATGTCCATCTTAGACTGATTTCTCTGGGTCAATCTACCTCCTGCATACGAGGCTGGGCATTATCCTAGCATTGTCCTTTTACATTATTTATTTTACCTTTATTTAACTAGGCAAGTCAGTTAAGAACAAATTGTTATTTACAATGACGGCCTACCCCGGCCAAACCCAGACAACACTGGGCCAATTGTGCCCAATCACCCAATCACGATCGGTTGTGATACAGCCTGGAATCGAACCGGGGTCTGTAGTGACGCCTCTAGCACTGAGATGCAGTGCCTTAGACCGTAGCGCCATTCCTTTGGGGGGGGCCGTTGTGGGTTCTGTAAATAACTTGGCTTATAGATTAACAGTCAGCTATAATGTAGCCAGTATAGCAGAGCATCAGCGTACTGTACCAGCTGAATATGAAGGTTCACAGATCACACATTGACTCCGCTTACGCCGGTCCCCTGTTACTGGGTCTTAATATGATTTCATTCAGAATACATCTGTTGGCACTAATATCACTCCATAGTGCTCTGCCCTCCTCTCTTAAACAACGCTCCAACTGAAACACACAGGAAGGACAATGACACCGCAGTCCCACACTTCCTGCCTGAAACAGCACCATCAGAGAATGCGGAGGACAACAACGGAAATAAGCTTGGTGTTTAATATATGTAATGTTGATGGTTAATTATCCAATACATTAAATCAATCAGGTGATGTGGTTTCATGGAAACACTATGCATCCTAATGCTTTTGGTAGAAACCTCAATGACTAAACTCTATGACTCTGGTCCTGTCTGTCTCAAGGTCGTTCATTCGTTCCGCTACCGTGGAGGAACATGGGTGCTACAGGACCTCGCCACACTCCAGAGGACAGCCGGCCCGACTGAAAGACTCCTTCATCTAGCACGGCCATCACGCCGCGGAGAGAGAGAAGAAAACGTGTACGAGTCGAGGAAGACAAGAGAAGGAAAATGACTTGTCCATACCTGACTACCTCTGTAATATGAAATCCAATTTAGGGAAGAAGGGGGAAACGGAGAGATAAGAAGGGAGGTTTTTCTCCCCCTCCGCCGTGTCGCGCCGAGCCCCATCAACCAAGGCAAACACTAAATAATGAACAATACTGTGGCTGTCCCCCCATGATAAAACACACTCCATTAATGCCACTCGGCAGAATTAATGATAATTATGCCACGTTCGCCGCCCGTTCTCTTATTGAATTCTTATCTGAGCTGCCGAGGAGGAAGGAACAGCGCTCCGACTGTCTCCTCTTCCACCCCCCCCAAAAAAACAATGGAAAGAAAATCCCTCATTTAAGTCGTCCAGAAAGGGGAAGTTCACAGAGGAAATAGGAACTTTTATAGGTGTAAAATGAAGGAGGTGAAATGGGATGCAACAGAGGAAGAACTGTGACTTTCATGCTCTGGAACAGGTGATCACAACACTGAGTTTAAGATGGGCTGTGTCCTTTCTACAAGTGTGTGTGTGTGTGTGTGTGTGTGTGTGTGTGTGTGTGTGTGTGTGTGTGTTCTGAACCCTTCTGGGTGTGGTCTGAGCATCACCATCAAGGTTGTGATTACATATTGAAGGATGGCACAATTAGAATGATATTCTATCTGTATGGACACACCACCATAAGAGTTGGACTACAAGATCAGAAACATCCTCAGCCTGCTGATGACAATGGAACACACACACATTTTCACTGATAAATGAGGTCTCTGTAAAGACGGTGAGTAAAAGGTCTTTGACAGTTCTGAAACAAACCACACACTTCCAGGGCTAATTAGAGTGTGTATAAAGTGGTGTTTGTTTCTGGAGGCCCTCCTACCTGGCTCTAATTAGACGGTGGTAATTCACTCAGACAAACTCTTAATGACAGAGAGGAAAACTACTGCTGTGTGTGTGTGTGTGTGTGTGTGTGTGTGTGTGTGTGTGTGTGTGACAGAGAATAAATAACTACTGCTACTAATCATGCCTGTTAAGGTGTCAGACTACAGTGTGTGTACATATACATAGCATTGGGAGTGGATGTGTATACTAGTGGCAGTATCTAGAACAAAACGTTACACAGTCCATGTTAGCATTATGGAACCTCCTTGTGTTGTATACTGTTCATTCATTGGCTGTGTGGGACAGGTGTTGAACAAGCAGCCCTTCAGTCCACACACACACACCTCACCCCTCCCCACGCACACCCCACCAACCCTGCATGAATGGAAGCCATAAGGTGTGTATGTATGTATGCCTGCCTCTGCGCGTGTGCGTGTATACTCACTGGCAGCGTGGGGCAGGTTGATGAAGAAGCCTTTGAGTCTGGAGGCCAGCCACTCCATGCTCTCCTGCAGGTTGGCAAGGGCCTTCAGGTCGCTCACGTCACGCAGGATCTCGTTCTGCGGGATCAGCTTGTCACCCAGGTTACCCGTCAGCACCTCTGACTCCTTGGCAAACGCCGCCCTGGATCGGTGGGAATGGAGGAGGAGAGAGGAAATGGAGGAGGAGAGAGGAGATGGAGGAGGAGAGAGGAGATGGAGGAGGAGAGAGGAGATGGAGGAGGAGAGAGGAGATAGAGGAGGAGAGAGGAGATGGAGGAGGAGCGAGGAAATGGAGGAGGAGAGAGGAAATGGAGGAGGAGAGAGGAAATGGAGGAGGAGAGAGGAAATGGAGGAGGAGAGAGGAGATGGAGGAGGAGATGAGGAGGAGATGGAGGAAGAGAGAGGAAATGGAGGAGAGAGGAAATGGAGGAGGAGAGAGGAAATGGAGGAGGAGAGAGGAAATGGAGGAGGAGAGAGGAAATTGAGGAGGAGAGAGGAAATGGAGGAGGAGGAGAGAGGAAATGGAGGAGGAGGAGAGAGGAAATGGAGGAGGAGAGAGGAAACAAAAAAAGTTGTATTAGACAAAATCAGTCAATGTGACTGTTTTAGACAGGTTCTAAAATGGTCATGAGAGTAGTTAGAACTAACCGTCTGATATTCAAACAAGGGTTAGCCTGGTCCCAGATCTGTTTGAACTAACGGTCTGATCTTCAAACAAGGGTTAGCCTGGTCCCAGATCTGTTTGAACTAACTGCCTGATCTTCAAACAAGGGTTAGCCTGGTCCCAGATCTGTTTGAACTAACTGCCTGATCTTCAAACAAGGGTTAGCCTGGTCCCAGATCTGTTTGTACCGTCTTTCCAAATCTGTTGGTCATTGTTTGGCTTCATAATGACAACTGGAGATGGGAAGCTCTGGGACCAGGGTAGAGAGAGATGGGGTTATCTTCTGGATATAGGAGATGGGAAGCTCTGGGACCAGGGTAGAGAGAGAGGGTTTCTCTTCTGGATATAGGAGATGGGAAGCTCTGGGACCAGGGTAGAGAGAGAAGGGTTTCTCTTCTGGATATAGGAGATGGGAAGCTCTGGGACCAGGGTAGAGAGAGAAGGGTTTCTCTTCTGGATATAGGAGATGGGGAGATCTGGGACCAGGGTAGAGAGATAAGGGTTTCTCTTCTGGATATAGGAGATGAGAAGCTCTGGGACCAGGGTAGAGAGAGAAGGGTTTCTCTTCTGGATATGGGTCGTGCATTAAGAGTAGCGGCTTAAAACCTGTCAACAGCTCCAGATAAGGATTCCCTAGAATCAAGGAGAGGACAGTAGTGGAAGGCAGGAGGCTAGTGAAAAGGAGAAGGACATTTATTGGGGGGTGAGGAGGATTAGGGGGGAGGGGACTATAATAACAATCCCACGGTCCCCTGCACAGAGGATGGCTGGCACCGTGTGGAGTTGGACCCTGGACGGACAGACAGACCAGTCACATCAACTCCAGCATGCATCTCAATGAGGCCTTGGGCTTCCAGTAATGACCTTCACTGTGATTTAGGACTGACTGACTAACTTAGTTCAGTCACCACAGGCCCAATGGCTAGCTAGTAACTGGAGCAGGAGCAGATAGAGAGGGAAGGGGAGAGAGACGTCATAGTAAAGGCTGGGTGGGTAGAAAGAGGAGGGAGAGAGAGAAAAATACTCAACTGAGAGTGCATGCGCGTGTGTGTGTGTGTGTGTGTGTGTGTGTGTGTGTGTGTGTGTGTGTGTGTGTGAGAGAAAGAAAGAAAGAGCGAGAGAGAGCTATATTTTAAGGCAATGCGACGTTTCAGACTTCACACATGTTAGCAGGCACATGACAAGAACACAGCCTTGAGGAGAAGACAGCAAAGAATATCCTCATTTTTTTGCGTGACTACTGACCAGCAGCCTTGGTGAATTCACTTCAATATCAAAACTCGAAAGAGAAAAAGAGAAAGAGAGAGAGAGAGAGAGAGACAGAGAGAGAGAGAGAGAGAGAGAGACAGAGAGAGAGAGAGAGAGAGAGAGGGAGAGAGAGGGAGAGAGAGGGAGAGAGAGAGCGAGAGAGAAAACAGAGAATGAAAGAGTGAGAGAGAGAAAACAGAATGAAAGAGAGCGAGAGAAAACAGAGAATGACAGAGAGCGAGAGAGAGAGAAAACAGAGAATGAAAGAGATCAGGAAGAACTGAATGACTTGTTCCAAGCAGGGCCCTTATTATTGGAGCGTGATCAAAAGGAGCGCTGGGTTGCCAGACGTGGAGCCTCTAATCCCTCCAAAGAATGTTGAAAATGTCTGTGGTTGTGACTCAAATTAAAAAAGTCTAAAAGATTCTCCTTGCATTTAAATCCATCACCCATTCATTGATTTATTTACAATTCCAGGCCAATGAGCATCCTTCCTGAAGAGAGCACACATTGAAAGCTCTGTCAATAAGAATGACCCACCTTCTCCTCCCAAATTATTTGGATCCCTCCTTCCTTCAGATAAATAATGTTACATCCTTATGGAGCAATCACTACTTCCTGTACATGTCTGTCTTGTTCAACCACAGCATGTTGATGAAGGGCTGGAGGGAGTGAGGATACTGTTCTGTGTGTTTATGTTAGGGGTGGGGGGGGGGGGGGGGCGGTGAGGATACTGTTCTGTGTGTTTATGTTAGGGTCGTGAGGATACTGTTCTGTGTGTTTATGTTAGGGTGGGGGGGCGGTGAGGATACTGTTCTGTGTGTTTATGTTAGGGTGGTGGGAATACTGTTCTGTGTGTTTATGTTAGGGTGGGGGGGGGGCGGTGAGGATACTGTTCTGTGTGTTTATGTTAGGGTGGTGAGGATACTGTTCTGTGTGTTTATGTTAGGGTGGTGAGGATACTGTTCTGTGTGTTTATGTTAGGGCGGTGAGGATACTGTTCTGTGTGTTTGTGTTAGGGTGGTGAGGATACTGTTCTGTGTGTTTATGTTAGGGTGGGGGGGCAGTGAGGATACTGTTCTGTGTGTTTATGTTAGGGTGGGGGGGGGTGGCGGTGAGGATACTGTTCTGTGTGTTTGTGTTAGGGTGGTGCGGATACTGTTCTGTGTGTTTGTGTTAGGGTGGTGGGAATACTGTTCTGTGTGTTTGTGTTAGGGTGGTGCGGATACTGTTCTGTGTGTTTATGTTAGGGTGGGGGGGCAGTGAGGATACTGTTATGTGTGTTTGTGTGAGGGTGGTGAGGATACTGTTCTGTGTGTTTATGTTAGGGTGGGGGGGTGGTGAGGATATTGTTCTGTGTGTTTGTGTTAGGGTGGCGAGGATACTGTTCTGTGTGTTTGTGTTAGGGTGGTGCGGATACTGTTCTGTGTGTTTATGTTAGGGTGGGGGGGCGGTGAGGATACTGTTCTGTGTGTTTGTGTGAGGGTGGTGAGGATATTGTTCTGTGTGTTTGTGTTAGGGTGGTGAGGATACTGTTCTGTGTGTTTGTGTTAGGGTGGAGGGGTGGTGAGGATACCGTTCTGTGTGTTTGTGTGAGGGTGGTGAGGATACTGTTCTGTGTGTTTGTGTTTGGGTGGTGAGGATACTGTTCTGTGTGTTTGTGTGAGGGTGGTGAGGATACCGTTCTGTGTGTTTGTGTGAGGGTGGTGAGAATACTGTTCTGTGTGTTTGTGTTAGGGTGGAGGGGTGGTGAGAATACTGTTCTATGTGTTTGGGTGGTGAGGATACTGTTCTGTGTGTTTGTGTGAGGGTGGTGAGGATACTGTTCTGTGTGTTTGTGTTAGGGTGGTGAGGATATTGTTCTGTGTGTTTGTGTTAGGGTGGAGGGGTGGTGAGGATACTGTTCTGTGTGTTTGTGTGAGGGTGGTGAGGATACTGTTCTGTGTGTTTGTGTTAGGGTGGTGAGGATACTGTTCTGTGTGTTTGTGTGAGGGTGGTGAGGATATTGTTCTGTGTGTTTGTGTTAGGGTGGCGGAATGGTAAGGATACCGTTCTGTGTGTTTGTGTGAGGGTGGTGAGGATACTGTTCTGTGTGTTTGTGTGAGGGTGGTGAGGATACTGTTCTGTGTGTTTGTGCGAGGGTGGTGAGGATACTGTTCTGTGTGTTTGTGTTAGGGTGGTGAGGATACTGTTCTGTGTGTTTGTGTTAGGGTGGTGAGGATATTGTTCTGTGTGTTTGTGTTAGGGTGGAGGGGTGGTGAGGATACTGTTCTGTGTGTTTGTGTGAGGGCGGTGAGGATACTGTTCTGTGTGTTTGTGTTTGGGTGGTGAGGATAGTGTTCTGTGTGTTTGTGTGAGGGTGGTGAGGATATTGTTCTGTGTGTTTGTGTTAGGGTGGTGAGGATACTGTTCTGTGTGTTTGTGTGAGGGTGGTGAGGATATTGTTCTGTGTGTTTATGTTAGGGTGGGGGGGTGGTGAGGATATTGTTCTGTGTGTTTGTGTTAGGGTGGCGAGGATACTGTTCTGTGTGTTTGTGTTAGGGTGGTGCGGATACTGTTCTGTGTGTTTATGTTAGGGTGGGGGGGCGGTGAGGATACTGTTCTGTGTGTTTGTGTGAGGGTGGTGAGGATATTGTTCTGTGTGTTTGTGTTAGGGTGGTGAGGATACTGTTCTGTGTGTTTGTGTTAGGGTGGAGGGGTGGTGAGGATACCGTTCTGTGTGTTTGTGTGAGGGTGGTGAGGATACTGTTCTGTGTGTTTGTGTTTGGGTGGTGAGGATACTGTTCTGTGTGTTTGTGTGAGGGTGGTGAGGATACCGTTCTGTGTGTTTGTGTGAGGGTGGTGAGAATACTGTTCTGTGTGTTTGTGTTAGGGTGGAGGGGTGGTGAGAATACTGTTCTGTGTGTTTGGGTGGTGAGGATACTGTTCTGTGTGTTTGTGTGAGGGTGGTGAGGATACTGTTCTGTGTGTTTGTGTTAGGGTGGTGAGGATATTGTTCTGTGTGTTTGTGTTAGGGTGGAGGGGTGGTGAGGATACTGTTCTGTGTGTTTGTGTGAGGGTGGTGAGGATACTGTTCTGTGTGTTTGTGTTAGGGTGGTGAGGATACTGTTCTGTGTGTTTGTGTGAGGGTGGTGAGGATATTGTTCTGTGTGTTTGTGTTAGGGTGGCGGAATGGTAAGGATACCGTTCTGTGTGTTTGTGTGAGGGTGGTGAGGATACTGTTCTGTGTGTTTGTGTGAGGGTGGTGAGGATACTGTTCTGTGTGTTTGTGCGAGGGTGGTGAGGATACTGTTCTGTGTGTTTGTGTTAGGGTGGTGAGGATACTGTTCTGTGTGTTTGTGTTAGGGTGGTGAGGATATTGTTCTGTGTGTTTGTGTTAGGGTGGAGGGGTGGTGAGGATACTGTTCTGTGTGTTTGTGTGAGGGCGGTGAGGATACTGTTCTGTGTGTTTGTGTTTGGGTGGTGAGGATAGTGTTCTGTGTGTTTGTGTGAGGGTGGTGAGGATATTGTTCTGTGTGTTTGTGTTAGGGTGGTGAGGATACTGTTCTGTGTGTTTGTGTGAGGGTGGTGAGGATATTGTTCTGTGTGTTTGTGTTAGGGTGGAGGGGTGGTAAGGATACCGTTCTGTGTGTTTGTGTGAGGGTGGTGAGGATACTGTTCTGTGTGTTTGTAGGAGGGTGATGAGGATACTGTTCTGTGTGATTGTGTTTGGGTGGTGAGGATACTGTTCTGTGTGTTTGTGTGAGGGCGGTGAGGATACTGTTCTGTGTGTTTGTGTTTGGGTGGTGAGGATAGTGTTCTGTGTGTTTGTGTGAGGGTGGTGAGGATATTGTTCTGTGTGTTTGTGTTAGGGTGGTGAGGATACTGTTCTGTGTGTTTGTGTGAGGGTGGTGAGGATATTGTTCTGTGTGTTTGTGTTAGGGTGGAGGGGTGGTAAGGATACCGTTCTGTGTGTTTGTGTGAGGGTGGTGAGGATACTGTTCTGTGTGTTTGTATGAGGGTGATGAGGATACTGTTCTGTGTGATTGTGTTTGGGTGGTGAGGATACTGTTCTGTGTGTTTGTGTTTGGGTGGTGAGGATACTGTTCTGTGTATTTGTGTGAGGGTGGTGAGGATACTGTTCCTTGTGTTTGTGTTTGGGTGGTGAGGATAGTGTTCTGTGTGTTTGTGTTAGGGTGGTGAGGATACTGTTCTGTGTGTTTGTGTGAGGGTGGTGAGGATATTGTTCTGTGTGTTTGTGTTAGGGTGGAGGGGTGGTAAGGATACCGTTCTGTGTGTTTGTGTGAGGGTGGTGAGGATACTGTTCTGTGTGTTTGTGTTAGGGTGGAGGGGTGGTAAGGATACCGTTCTGTGTGTTTGTGTGAGGGTGGTGAGGATACTGTTCCTTGTGTTTGTGTTTGGGTGGTGAGGATAGTGTTCTGTGTGTTTGTGTGAGGGTGGTGAGGATACTGTTCTGTGTGTTTGTGTTAGGGTGGTGAGGATACTGTTCTGTGTGTTTGTGTGAGGGTGGTGAGGATACTGTTCTGTGTGTTTGTGTGAGGGTGGTGAGGATACTGTTCTGTGTGTTTGTGTTAGGGTGGAGGGGTGGTAAGGATACCGTTCTGTGTGTTTGTGTGAGGGTGGTGAGGATACTGTTCTGTGTGTTTGTGTGAGGGTGGTGAGGATACTGTTCTGTGTGACCTGGTAAAGTCCTCCTCATCCTCTCTCTTCTGTCGGAGCTGTCTGGGCTGGGCCATGTTAGCCCAGTTGGGGAGAGACTGGAGCAGTCGGCTGATGTCCTCGTCCTTAGACCACGACGCACTGATGGTCAGCTTCTCCTCACACTGGACTATGCCCCTGGGACACACAGGACAGAGAGAGATCATGAACTGTACAGTACAGACAGACAGCATAGCATGAGGGTGGATGAGGACAGATTGCCTGCATGAGGATAACTGCTTAGCTGGATCAGTGCTTGAGTCCACAGAACCACCCATAGACACACAGCAGGCAGCTGAGGCACAGTGTTTACACACCCATAGAGGGAGTAACACCTGGTCAGGTGAGAGGAGAGGTAGAGGGGTAGAGGATAGGTAGAGGATGGAGGGGTAGAGGAGAGGTAGAGGATGGAGGGGTAGAGGAGAGGTAGAGGATGGAGAGGTAGAGGAGAGGTAGAGGATGGAGGGGTAGAGGATGGAGGGGTAGAGGAGAGGTAGAGGATGGAGGGGTAGAGGAGAGGTAGAGGATGGAGGGGTAGAGGAGAGGTAGAGGATGAGAGGTAGAGGATGGAGGGGTAGAGGAGAGGTAGAGGATGGAGAGGTAGAGGAGTGGTAGAGGATGGAGGGGTAGAGGATGGAGGGGTAGAGGAGAGGTAGAGGATGGAGGGGTAGAGGAGAGGTAGAGGATGGAGGGGTAGAGGAGAGGTAGAGGATGAGAGGTAGAGGATGGAGGGGTAGAGGAAAGGTAGAGGATGGAGGGGTAGAGGAGAGGTAGAGGATGGAGGGGTAGAGGAGAGGTAGAGGGTGGAGGGGTAGAGGATGGAGGGGTAGAGGAGAGGTAGAGGATGGAGGGGTAGAGGAGAGGTAGAGGATGGAGGGGTAGAGGAGAGGTAGAGGATGGAGGGGTAGGGGAGAGGTAGAGGGTGGAGGGGTAGAGGAGAGGTAGAGGATGGAGAGGTAGAGGATGGAGGGGTAGAGGACGGAGGGGTAGAGGAGAGGTAGAGGATGGAGGGGTAGAGGATGATGGGGTAGAGGAGAGGTAGAGGATGGAGGGGTAGAGGATGGAGGGGTAGAGGACAGAGGGGTAGAGGACAGAGGGGTAGAGGACAGAGGGGTAGAGGAAAGGTAGAGGGGTGGAGGGGTGGAGGATGGAGGGGTAGAGGAGAGGTAGAGGATGGAGGGGTAGAGGAAAGGTAGAGGGGTGGAGGGGTAGGGGAGGGGTAGAGAATGGAGGGGTAGAGGATGGAGGGGTAGAGAATGGAGGGGTAGAGGATGGAGGGGTAGAGGATGGAGGGGTAGAGGAGAGGTAGAGGAAAGGTAGAGGGGTGGAGGGGTAGAGGATGGAGGGGTAGAGAATGGAGGGTTAGAGGATGGAGGGGTAGAGAATGGAGGGGTAGAGGAGAGGTAGAGGATGGAGGGGTAGAGGAGAGGTAGAGGATGGAGGGGTAGAGGAGAGGTAGAGGGTGGAGGGGTAGAGGATGGAGGGGTAGAGGAGAGGTAGAGGATGGAGGGGTAGAGGAGAGGTAGAGGATGGAGGGGTAGAGGAGAGGTAGAGGATGGAGGGGTAGGGGAGAGGTAGAGGGTGGAGGGGTAGAGGAGAGGTAGAGGATGGAGGGGTAGAGGAGAGGTAGAGGATGGAGGGGTAGGGGAGAGGTAGAGGGTGGAGGGGTAGAGGAGAGGTAGAGGATGGAGAGGTAGAGGATGGAGGGGTAGAGGACAGAGGGGTAGAGGAGAGGTAGAGGATGATGGGGTAGAGGAGAGGTAGAGGATGGAGGGGTAGAGGATGGAGGGGTAGAGGATGGAGGGGTAGAGGACAGAGGGGTAGAGGACAGAGGGGTAGAGGAAAGGTAGAGGGGTGGAGGGGTGGAGGATGGAGGGGTAGAGGAGAGGTAGAGGATGGAGGGGTAGAGGAAAGGTAGAGGGGTGGAGGGGTAGAGGAGGGGTAGAGAATGGAGGGGTAGAGGATGGAGGGGTAGAGAATGGAGGGGTAGAGGATGGAGGGGTAGAGAATGGAGGGGTAGAGGATGGAGGGGTAGAGGATGGAGGGGTAGAGGAGAGGTAGAGGAAAGGTAGAGGGGTGGAGGGGTAGAGGATGGAGGGGTAGAGAATGGAGGGTTAGAGGATGGAGGGGTAGAGAATGGAGGGGTAGAGAATGGAGGGGTAGAGGATGGAGGGGTAGAGGAAAGGTAGAGGGGTGGAGGGGTAAAGGATGGAGGGGTAGAGGATAGAGGGGTAGAGGATGGAGGGGTAGAGGATGGAGGGGTAGAGGATGGAGGGCTAGAGGATGGAGGGCTAGAGGATGGAGGGGTAGAGGAGGGGAGGCAGAGCGCTGGGTCTCCATCTGTACAGAGGTCAGCCTAAATCTCTCTGGGGTTCAGCCAGATGAAGACAAGCACAGCAGAGGTGTGAGCGTGTGTCAGAGAGAGAGAGCACTGCTGAAGCACAATATACCCTCAAGCAGAACAAATTGAGTGAAATGACATTTGTGTTTCTATACCTTCTAGCAAGGAAGAGAGGAACCACTTTCCTCAGTACAAGACCTCCTTGTACTCCTTCAGCTGGTCTTGAGTCAGTCTAACTCTTACCTGTACGAGGTGTTGCAGACCTCCTTGTTCTCGTTCAGCTGGTCCTGAGTCAGTCTAACTCTTACCTGTACGAGGTGTTGCAGACCTCCTTGTTCTCGTTCAGCTGGTCCTGAGTCAGTCTAACTCTTACCTGTACGAGGTGTTGCCGACCTCCTTGTACTCCTTCAGCTGGTCCTGAGTCAGTCTAACTCTTACCTGTACGAGGTGTTGCAGACCTCCTTGTTCTCGTTCAGCTGGTCCTGAGTCAGTCTAACTCTTACCTGTACGAGGTGTTGCAGACCTCCTTGTACTCCTTCAGCTGGTCCTGAGTCAGTCTAACTCTTACCTGTACGAGGTGTTGCAGACCTCCTTGTTCTCGTTCAGCTGGTCCTGAGTCAGTCTAACTCTTACCTGTACGAGGTGTTGCAGACCTCCTTGTACTCCTTCAGCTGGTCCTGAGTCAGTCTAACTCTTACCTGTACGAGGTGTTGCAGACCTCCTTGTTCTCGTTCAGCTGGTCCTGAGTCAGTCTAACTCTTACCTGTACGAGGTGTTGCAGACCTCCTTGTTCTCGTTCAGCTGGTCCTGAGTCAGTCTAACTCTTACCTGTACGAGGTGTTGCAGACCTCCTTGTACTCCTTCAGCTGGTCCTGAGTCAGTCTAACTCTTACCTGTACGAGGTGTTGCAGACCTTCTTGTTCTCGTTCAGCTGGTCCTGAGTCAGTCTAACTCTTACCTGTACGAGGTGTTGCAGACCTCCTTGTTCTCGTTCAGCTGGTCCTGAGTCAGTCTAACTCTTACCTGTACGAGGTGTTGCAGACCTTCTTGTTCTCGTTCAGCTGGTCCTGAGTCAGTCTAACTCTTACCTGTACGAGGTGTTGCAGACCTCCTTGTTCTCGTTCAGCTGGTCCTGAGTCAGTCTAACTCTTACCTGTACGAGGTGTTGCAGACCTCCTTATACTCCTTCAGCTTGTCACAGACCATCTCCAGGAACTGGTTGGAGTAGGCACTCAGGTCCTGCATCAGAGTCATCAGGTCCTGGATGGACTTCTCCACGACTACTGTGCTCTGGAGAGGACACACAAATACAGGCTTAACACATTCAGAATGATACATGAAATGTTTCATTCCAGGCAGAAATAGTCAAGCCCCTTACATGGAGAGAGGTAGAGAATGTGTTTCAGCTGTTAATACTTAGACACTAGTGAAACTATGTTTTGTTCTTTGTTCTCATTATAAAAAAGAAGGCAGTTGAAATTATATATCAAATAAATAATAAATATGAAACATATTGTGGTATGACGATGTGAAAGAGTCCTAACCTCATCCCACATAACGTTTTTCATTTCAACCACAAAACTGTCACTGTCGCCTCAGCTCTGAGCCCAGTGATCCTTGTAATTCAGCCACTCCCTTGTCCTCCCTTAACCACGAAACATATCACTGAGTCCCAAATGACACCCTATTCTCTATATAGTGTACTACTTTTGACCAGGTCCCAGGGCTCTGGACAAAAGTAGTACACTATACAGGGAATATGGTGCAATTTGGGACGCAGGATCTCCTTACAGCCACTAGAAGGAGAGCAGATGAAGTCTCCTGAAGCAGTGTAACACCAGTGTTGAGGAGTGGGACTGTCAAGTCTCTCCTGTCCGATGTGCAAAGCCGTCAGCAGGCAACCAATCTAATACAATGACTATATTCTCCTGTCAGGGACTGGATGCTGTTGGGAGCTTGTCATTGTCAACGATATACCACCATGTCAGAGGAGTGGCAGGAGGTGTGTGTGTGTGTGAGAGAGAGATCAGGTGAGTGTGTGTGTGGGTGTGTGTGTGTGTGTGGGTGTGTGAGAGAGAAAGAGAGATCAGGTGAGTGTGTGTGTGTGTGTGTGTATGTGTGTGTGTGTGTGTGTGTGTGAGAGAGAGAGAGATCAGGTGAGTGTGTGTGTGTGTGTGTGTGTGTGTGTGTGTGTGTGTGAGAGAGAAAGAGAGATCAGGTGAGTGTGTGTGTAGGTGTGTACCTATGCCTACACGCATGACAAGATCCCCAGTGAGCTCAGACAAAACTACAGTCATGACAGGTTAGCCAGTGTAGCGTAACAAATAGCAGGACGGAAGCAGACACTTCAATACACACACACACACACACCTAACTTGACACCACTGCCACAGACCTACACTACATGACCAGAAATATTTGGACACCTGCTGGTCGAACATGGGCGGTGAGGATACTGTTCTGTGTGAGGGTGGTGAGGATACTGTTCTGTGTGTTTGTGTGAGGCTGGTGAAGATACTGTTCTGTGTGTTTTTCAAAAGGGGAGACACTCTACACCCAAACTGCTACAGACCTATATCTATCCTACCCTGCCTTTCTAAGGTCTTCGAAAGCCAAGTTAACAAACAGATTACTGACCATTTCCAATCCCACCACACCTTCTCCGCTATGCAACCTGGTTTCCGAGCTGGTCATGGGTGCTTCATTCACGTCGCCAAGCCCACTGGCTCCAGGTGATCTACAAGTCTCTGCTAGGAGTGGTCATTCTTTGACTCACTATGTTCATGAAACACTAAAATCATGACTCTTAAGGAGTCAGAGTACAGTTTGTATACGATGCTTGTATTTGTACACACATACTATTGGGAGTGGATGTGTATACTAGTGGCAGTATGTACAGTCATCAGAACACCCGTTTCCCTGGCTACTGGTGAACAGTGAGGAACAACTATCATCTTTCCTCTTATTTAAATTATTTACTTATTTTTCCTCCCTCACTATTTTCTATAATGTCCATTCATTTCATCTGGTATTTTATCAATACAAATGTATTTCTTAGCGTGTGAGTTGTTTCTACGGGTCAGACCAAGACAAAGTGTGTTTGATTCAAATAAAGACCGATACTAGCGCACACAGTGGAGTGATCCATTGAAACTCACTAGCATTAGCCACAGCAGTGCTAACCGCTAGTTTAGAAGTAGCACAGAGTTTCAAAGCGTGTAAGTAGCAGCAGCAGTGTTGGTTAGCAGTGGCAGCTGGCTGTACCAACTCTTACACTGTTGAAGATGTCCAGCTGTGGCAGCGTGTAGTCAGCAGGGAACAGCAGGGGCCTGAACAGGGCAGTTACTGATTAAAGGGACTACTGGCTGGCCCCCTGGTCCCTCTCCCTGCTGGGGGGTAATGATCTGTAGCGCTGCCCATACCCAAAGCTCCACAAGGCTGGTCCCTGTCATGAAACTCCGCCAGGGGACCCCCCAGTCCCATTGCCCACGGCCCCCTGCCAGCCTGTCGGAGGAGAGCAGGGACCCATTCACTCAGCAGGGGAGGGCTGGAACTTCTAGACACAAGCAGACGTACAGGCACGTGCACTGTCGAACACACACACAGTACACACACAGTACACACACACAGTACAAACACAGTTCACACACAGTACACACACAGTTCACACACAGTACACACACAGTACGTACACACACAGTCCAGAACCCCCAGTGAGTGTGTGATGGAGCCAGGAAGAGGACTTTCTCTATTTGAGTCGCTGTGAGAGCCAAGGAGATGATGGCCATCCTGGTATTGGGTAAGAACTAAAGCCAACTCCAATGAATCAGCCATACAACTGTTAGCTTTCACTTTCAAATCACCTTCAGTTGCTAAAAAACTTAAAAGAATGATGAACGATGAAATCTTCCCCTTTTGACCTCTCTCTTTCTTTCTTTCTTTTTCTCTCTTTCCTTGGTGTTTAAACACTAAGTCCACTATTCTTTCTCTCTCCTACTATGAGTTAGTGAGGCTGGATATCAGCAGGTCAGGAATGGTAAACAATGGATCCCAGATCCATTACTCCTGGAACAAATGCTCTGGCTCTGCTTGCCTTGTCTAATTCTGCTCATTTAACATAGCCATTCGTCTTTGCAGCAGAAATCATTAAACAGTCATCAAGGGCCGCAGATTGAGAGAAGGAGAGAGAGAGAGAGAGAGAGCGCGCTAGAGGGACCAAGGGCGAGAGAAGGAGAGAGAGAGAGAGAGACGAAGGGCGAGAGAAGGAGAGAGAGAGAGAGGGACGAAGGGCGAGAGAAGGAGAGAGAGAGAGAGAGACGAAGGGCGAGAGAAGGAGAGAGAGAGAGAGAGAGAGAGAGAGAGCGCGAGAGGGACGAAGGGCGAGAGAAGGAGAGAGAGAGAGAGAGAGAGAGAGAGGGACGAAGGGCGAGAGAAGGAGAGAGAGAGAGAGAGAGAGAGAGAGGGACGAAGGGCGAGAGAAGGAGAGAGAGCGTGAGAGAAGGAGAGAGAGAGAGAGAGAGAGAGAGAGAGCGAGCGCGAGAGGGACGAAGGGCGAGAGAGACAGGGAAAGAGAGAGAGAATTCACAGAGGTCTTGACAACAGTGGGACCTCTCCATCTTATTTAACGGTTACACAAGGAGGAGAGGAAATGCATTCTGGGGGCTGGTGAAACTTTTCCCATGAGACAACTTTATTGACAACTCACTCTCTTTCCACAAACACTCTAGCTTTAAGCAACAGACTCACAGTCACACTCTCTCTAGTACTCCTCTATAAAATGCATTAAAACCAGAGCACACACACACACACACAGTGAAACATGGCTGACTTGCACTTTGTACTTCCTTTTGTTCTATTTTGTGTCGGAGCCTAGCTGAAAGCAAATTTAATTGAGGCCGGCAATACACAAAATGGGTCTAGAAATTCAGCAATTTAACAGCATAAATTCCATCAGAGTGTGAAAGGCCCCATCTCTGAGAGCTAATGATGAAAAGAGTGCACAGTGAGCACTCAGACTGTCGTGTCATTGGCTGCCGTCGTTAATGCAGTGGTATCGCCATAGAAATGCCTGAGCAGGTGATAATAGCAGTTATTAGAGTTGTAAACACTCCTGAATACAGGCGAGAGCAGGGGAGGTATCCGGTGTAAGTGGCGGGATGTGTTCTTGATGACTTTGAAGCTCTAGTGTGATAATAGTACACCAGTCATCTTCCTATAAAGAGACTGATCTAAGGAACAGTTTCTCTCATTCCTCTCACTGATTGTGATGATAGAGGACATATTGAGCATTTTTGGACCTTGAGTGCATCAGAGTGAAATAGCGAAAGGAACTTAAAGCTGCCATGATGCACACTGGTCAAAAACTGGTAGAATCAACGTTGTTTCAATGTAATCTCAACCCCAAAAAATATAATTGATGACGTTGAATCAACGCGGAAAACAGATTGGATGAGCAAAAAGTCCCAACTTTTAACATAAATCCTATGAGATGGTGATATTTTTGGTTGATTTCACATTGAATTCACGTTAGTTGACAACTCAACCAAATGTAAATCAAAACTAGACGTTGAACTGCCGTTTGTGCCCAGTGGATGCTCTCTATTGAATGGTCCACTACTAGGCCTTGCCATATTGCTGAAACTGTAGAATTGATCAAATGAAATGGTATTAAATGTACAGACTGAATTGACATGGAAACTATCCCTAATCTTCTACCCCTGTACTGCTGTCCTGTCTCTGTTACGAACAGATCCACACATTCAAGGTCCTGGAGAGGGGTCTGGAGAGGGCTGTAAAGGGGCTCAGTCGTGCCCCTGAAACGGGTCAGGGGTTTCCCCATTAATCGAGGGGCGTCCCCCATGGATCGAGAGGGCCAGAGCATTTAACCCCGTGCGTTCCGCCACGTCACTCTCATCACTGACCCAAAACCGCTGACTCCTGTGACGGCTGTGACTCGTGTCACCCCACATTCAAGTCTGCAGGGCAGGGTACTACAAACACAAATAACATGCTCATACACACACACACACACACACTGAAGTAGCAGAAGCATGTGGGCCGTCCGGCGTGTGCAGAGGGAGTCTCAGAGGCGTGAGGCCATGCTGACGTTGATGAATGATCTGCCAGACGCTGTCCTACTCATGTGTGACTCCCCTTTACCCCAGTGAGGGAGGGCTGTGTGTTTGGTTATGAAAGGGTAGATTCTCTTTGTAAAAGTGTTTGTTCCAGTGTGTGTGGGAGGGGGGGTGGGGGGGGGTTGTGCGCATGCATATGTGTGTGTGTGTGTGTGTGTAAGGATGTAAAAGAGTTGATTATCTTTCTATGTGTGTTTGTTCCAGTGTGTGTGTAAGGTAGTAAAATAGTTGATTATCTTTCTGTGTGTGTTTGTTCCAGTGTGTGTGTGTGTGTGTGGGGGGGGGGGGGGGGGGGGGGGGGGTGCGCATGCATATGTGTGTGTGTGTGTAAGGATGTAAAATAGTTGATTATCTTTCTATGTGTGTTTGTTCCAGTGTGTGTGTAAGGTAGTAAAATAGTTGATTATCTTTCTGTGTGTGTTTGTTCCAGTGTGTGTGGGGGGGGGGGGGGGGTTGTGCGCATGCATATGTGTGTGTGTGTGTGTGTGTAAGGATGTAAAAGAGTTGATTATCTTTCTATGTGTGTTTGTTCCAGTGTGTGTGTAAGGTAGTAAAATAGTTGATTATCTTTCTGTGTGTGTTTGTTCCAGTGTGCATGTATGCGTGCTGGTGTGCGTGTTCACGCAGTAAATTGTAAATAACACATGCAGTAGTTCTGCAAACAAACCTTGGCTGGATGGCATTAGACATGTTAGGCCCTGCTTCAATCTAAATGGAAATATAAACTTTATCTCTCTCCCTCCCTCCTGTTTGAGGATTGGTGTTCACTTCATAGGAACGATTCAGTGTTTGTGTCCAAATGGCACCCTAACCCCTACATAGTGCACTACTTTTGACCAGAACGCTATGAGCCCTGGTCAAAAGTAGTGCAATATAATAGGAATAGGGCACCATTTAAGATGTAAACAGTCACATGACAATGAAATGTCACTAAAAAAAAGCTTCTTCTCGAGGCCTCTTCATAGAAGAGTGGAAAACACCTATCACAAGCTGTCACCTCCGATCACGTCAAATCAAAGGCCTCTCTGGTGAGTTAAAGTGCAGATCACAGCCAATCAGCACCCGCTGTTAGTGTTTACATCAGTGAATGCATCCAACCAACTACTTCTCTAATGGAATGATGCACAAATTGAGAGCGGAATGTCATAGTTCCTCACAGAGAGATGCTTATTTACATCCTCAGCTCTCTATGACTGGAAAAAGAGCAGCATGTATTGTGGTCTTATTCACATACAGTATCATGCACAATGAACTAATGAAAGGGTTTGGATAATGTATGGGTCAAGCCGACAGCATGTGCACAGTAGGGTTGAATATTTCCCCGGTATTTTACAAAATGTTCCAACCCAAGAACAAATCACTTTTCTCCAGGGTAACACCGGTATTTCCCGCCACAACCGGAAGTGACATTTAAAAAGCATATAAAACATATACATGTATGGATTTGATTAGAGGTTTGATCGGTAACAAAGTTCAAGCCTTATGCTACCGGAGTCTGATGAGCCATACATTAAAGACATTTTATGATCCATCGCCCAACGATTGTGCCATTATCCAATACAGAGCCTGATATATAGGCTACCACACATTATGCCTGACAGAAAAACACAAAAGTCTGGACTGCAGTCTATTACTGTATTGTATTGAATGATACTGTATTACATGGACTAACTTTACAGACATTGTTCAAACCATGAAGCTGGGAGAGAACATGCTATGCTGGTGCAGGACACGCGGCCTACAAAGTGACTATTACAGGCAAGAAAATATAATAGGGTATATTTTCAATGTTTAGAATTAGTAGGCTGATGGGGCGGCAGGGTAGCCTAGTGGTTAGAGCGTTGGACTAGTAACCAAAAAGTTGCAAGTTCAAATCCCCCAGCTGACAAGGTACAAATCTGTCATTCTGCCCTGAATAGGCAGTTAACCCACTGTTCCTTGACTTGCCCAGTTAAATAAAGGTTAAATAAAAAATATATATAGGCTACCTTTTATAATATTTCCCGTAATGTTGTGTGCGTATTAGCCTACCTCCTCTACCTATTGTCTCTTCATTCCCACTGTCATTCCTCCCTCGCCATCAACAGTTAAATGAAATACGTTTCTAGGACAGCATGAGCTAAGGAGAGAAGCCAGCGGAGTGCAGGGGCATTCTGCCCAAGAGACAAAGGCAGTAAGTTAGAAGCTTACGCATAACCCATCATTCATTAGCTAAATAGAAGGCTAATACAGCATTGCATTAATTACCTGAAAGAGGATGGAGAACACATTGATATATTGAGATATATACAGTGGCCTGAAAAAGTATGCGAACCCTTTGAAATGACCTGGATTTCTCGACAAACACAGTCTGCTTAAACTAATAACACACAACCAATTCTATGTTTTCATGTCTTTATTGAACACACCGTGTAAACATTCACAGTGCAGGGTGGAAAGAGTATGTGAACCCTTGGATTTAATAACTGGTTGACCCTTCTTTGGGAGCAATAACCTCAACCAAACATTTTCTGTAGTTGCTGATCAGACCCGCACAACGGTCAGGAGAAATTTTGGACCATTCCTCTTTACAAAACGGTTTTAGTTCAGCAATATTCTTGGGATGTCTGGTGTGAACCACTCTCGAGGTCATGCCACACTATCTCAATCGGATTGAGGTCAGGACTGACTGGGCCACTGTTGTTGATGTACTTCTGTGTTTTGGGTCGTAGTACTGTTGCATAGTACTGTTGCAAATGTGGATAAAGTCAAGGGGTCTGAATACTTTCCGAAAGCACTGTGTGGGTGTGGGTGTATATACACTACCGTTCAAAAGTTTGGGGTCACTTGGAAAAATCCTTGTTTTTGAAAGAAAAGCACATTTTTTCTGTCCATTAAAATAACATCAAATTGATCAGAAATACAGTGTAGACATTGTTAATGTTATAAATGACCATTGTTGCTGGAAACGGCTGATTTCTTTTGGAATATCTACATAGGCGTACAGAGGCCCATTATCAGCAACCATCACTCCTGTGTTCCAATAGCACGTTGTGTTAGCTAATCCAAGTTTATCATTTTAAAATGCTAATTGATCATTAGAAAACCCGTTTGCAATTATGTTAGCACAGCTGAAAACTGTTGTTCAGATTAAAGAAGCAATAAAACGGGTCCTTCTTTAGACTAGTTGAGTATCTTGAGCATCAGCATTTGAGGATTCGATTACAGGCTCAAAATGGCCAGAAACAAAGAACTTTCTTCTGAAACTCGTCAGTCTATTCTTGTTCTGAGAAATGAAGGCTCTTCAATGCGAGAAATTGCAAAGAAACTGAAGATCTGGTACAACGCTGTGTACTTCTCCCTTCACAAAAGAGTGCAAACGGGCTCTAACCAGAATAAAAAGAGGGTGAGGCCCCGGTGCACAACTGAGCAAAAGGACAAGTACATCAGAGTATCTAGTTTGAGAAACAGATGCCTCACAAGTCTGGCAGCTTTATTAAATAGTAACCGCAAAACACCAGTCTCAACATCAACAGTGAAGAAGCGACTCCGGGATGCTGGCCTTCTAGGCAGAGTTCCTCTGTCCAGTGTCTGTGTTCTTCTGCCCATCAATCTTTTCTTATTATTGGGCAGTCTGAGATATGACTTTGTCTTTGCAACTCTGCCTAGAAGGCCAGCATCCCAGAGTCACCTCTTCACTGTTGACGTTGAGACTGGTGTTTTGCTGTTCTTAACTGACTTGCCTAGTTAAATAAAGCCTCAATTAAAAACATTTAAAAATAACCAGCATGGCTACCCCAGCATTCTGCAGCGATACGCCATCCCATCTGGTTTGCGCTTAGTGGGACGATCATTTGTTTTTTAACAGGACAATGACTGTATAAGGGCTATTTGACCAAGAAGGAGAGTGATAGAGTGCTGCATCAGATGACCTGGCCTCCACAATCACCTGACTTTAACCCAATCGAGATGGTTTGGGATGAGTTGGAAAAGCAGCCAACATATGTGGCAGCATATGTGGGAACTCCTTCACGACTGTTGTAGAGGCATTCAAGGTGAAGCTGGTTGAGAGAATTCCTGTTGTAAAACTCTGCAGCAATGATATTCGAGTGATAGGCTGTTGTGAAACTCTGCAGCTGCAATTTTGCATCTTTACAATGAAAAAATAAGGTGACCCCCAAAAGCCAGATGGAAATGTGTAAATTAGATACGCATGCAATCCTGATATTAATGTAGCATAAGCTGTGCTGCAGCAAATGTAGTCCCACCGTTCACAAGAAAAGAAGTGACCAGGATGAGATGAAACATGCATTGTAAACTGCGTTCCATAAGGAGATGCGAGGTGTCCCCCCACTCGGAGCGGTGATGATTCATCATGCAGATAGCAGAGTAGGCTGTGGTCCATAGAGAACACAGAGACACAGCATATCATTTAACAGGTCTATTTAGCAACATAATATTTATTATCATTTACCGGGTTCTCACTGTTGTTTATCCCGGGAAAAGGGAGTGGGAAATCTGGGGAAATGTCAGTAACCCGGTGTCCGCTATTCAACAGTGCCCAGCTAGACATGCCACATGCAGTAAGATGACAATCTTGTGTATTTGACTGTATCCACAGGGGGGGTCACAACATGAAAGAGCAGAATGCGCTTTGCCAGGGTGGGTTAAAACCCTTATCATCATCACCACCATCGCCTTGGATGCTGTGTGTGCTTATATCACACTCACCTTTTAACAGATGGCTCCCCAACACACACACACACACAGAGTTGTGTCTCCGACCCTAACACTAATCCTGAGAATGCTGTGGTTTCCCCAGACAGCATTCTGTCAAACCTCGTAATCAACCCTCGCTCCTTTCTCCTCGGGGGGTTACCACGGTGATGGCAGCATCATTACACCCCGGTGGAGGGGAGGCGGCGGAACCTGCCCACAACAAAGCATCACCCATGGCAACAACTGGGTTGGGTTATCAGGTTATAGATGTCGAGATGTTCACTCAGTGGGGTCGTGTGTGTGTGTGTGTGTGTACTGTGTACACTGTGTGTCTCTGAAAGTGTCTGTGAGCGTGTGTACTGTGTGTGTTTGTGTACTGTGTGTGTGTGCACTGTGTGCACTGTGGGTGTACTGTGTGTTTGTGTTTGTACTGTGTGTGTGTGTGTGTGTACGGTGTATGTTTGTGTACTGTGGGTGTTTGTACTGTGTGTGTTTGTGTACTGTGTGTGTGTGTGTGTGTACTGTGTGTGTGTGTGTACTGTGTGCGTTTGTGTACTGTGTACGCTTGTGTACTGTGTGTGTTTGTGTACTGAACCTAGGAAGAAACCTAGAGAGGAACCAGGCTATGAGGGGTGGCCAGTCCTCTTCTGGCTGTGCCAGGTGGAGATTATAACAGTACATGGCCAAGATGTACAAATGTTCATAAATGACAAGCATGGTCAAATAATAATAATCACAGTAGTTGTAGAGGGTGCAACAAGTCAGCACCTCAGGAGTAAATGTCAGTTGGCTTTTCAAAGCCGATCCTTAAGAGTATCTCTACTGCTCCTGCTGTCTCTAGAGAGTTGAAAACAGCAGGTCTGGGACAGGTAGCACGTCCGGTGAACACGTCCGGTGTGTGTACTGTGTGTGTGTGTACTGTGTATGTGTGTGTACTGTATGTGTGTGTGTACTGTGTGCACTGTGTGTGTTGTGTGTGCACTGTGTGTGTGTGTACAGTGGGTGTGTGTGTGTTGTGTGTGTACTGTGGGTGTGTGTGTTGTGTGTTGTGTGTGTATTGTGTGTGTGTGTACTGTGTGTGTATTGTGTGTGTGTGTACTGTGTGTGTGTGTGTGTGTGTGTGTGTGTGTGTGTGTGTGTGTGTGTGTGTGTAATGTGTGTGTGTAATGTGTGTGTGTGTGTACTCCCAAAAAGGTTCCATATGGACCTAATGGAGCACAGAGATGGACCCCCCCCACAGAAGGCAATGAAATACATATCACCATGGTGCTAATGAAGATGTACACACACACATTCCTTTCTCTCGCTCCCTCCTTTCTCCTCAGGGGGTTACCACGGTGATGGTCGCATCATTACAGTCTGGAGGAGGGGCGGAGGTGGAACCCGCCCACTCAAAGCATCACCCATGGCAACCACTGAGTTGGGTGATAAGGTTATAGATGGAGATGTTCACTCAGCGGGGTCGTGTGTGTGTGTACGTACGTGTGTGTGTGTGTGTGTGAGAGAGAGAGAGAGCGAGAGAGTGTGTGTGTGTGTGTGTGTGTACTATGGGTGTCTGTAAGTGTACAATGAGATTCATTATCATAGCACCACACACATCGTGTTATTTTTCATCAAACTTCTCATCAAGCCACATGACAGCTGGATCTTGTATCATGGGCTCAAAGTATACTCCCTTTTCCTTCAAACCAGGAGACCGTTTTCAACAGGTCTGACATTCCAACTTCCTGCTCCTCTTTCCTCAGACAGACAGTAGTGTTATCTGTCCCAACACACACTATCCTTCAGCAGTCACACTGCTAGGAGCCGGTCCGTCTCTCTCCCTCTCTCTCTAGATATACTGTAAAAGGGATTTTAGGTACAGACCAAATCGTAGAAATTAATTCATTTTGATAAGGTGCAAAATCAACATTTTTAACAGCTGTAAAATTGTCAACAAGGTGGTTAGGCTCAATCTGTTTAATGACAGATAAAGGAGCGATGCATCCCAAACAACATGTGGGTTGAATCACATCTAAATGGATTGTTATATTGCATAAGACCCTAGAAAGTTGGGCGTTCCACCATATTGTTTTTTTACGGTGGAATCTCATTTAGTCGTAAACACCAGAATAACTTGAGTGTTTACTAGTGTGTGTGTTTATAGGTAAACCTGTGGTGTGTGTGTGTTTATAGGTAAACCTGTGGGGTGTGTGTGTTTATAGGTAAACCTGTGGGGTGTGTGTTTATAGGTAAACCTGTGGGGTGTGTGTTTATAGGTAAACCTGTGGTGTGTGTGTGTTTATAGGTAAACCTGTGGTGTGTGTGTGTTTATAGGTAAACCTGTGGGGTGTGTGTTTATAGGTAAACCTGTGGGGTGTGTGTTTATAGGTAAACCTGTGGGGTGTGTGTTTATAGGTAAACCTGTGGGGTGTGTGTGTTTATAGGTAAACCTGTGGGGTGTGTGTTTATAGGTAAACCTGTGGGGTGTGTGTTTATAGGTAAACCTGTGGTGTGTGTGTGTTTATAGGTAAACCTGTGGTGTGTGTGTTTATAGGTAAACCTGTGGGGTGTGTGTTTATAGGTAAACCTGTGGTGTGTGTGTGTTTATAGGTAAACCTGTGGGGTGTGTGTTTATAGGTAAACCTGTGGTGTGTGTGTGTTTATAGGTAAACCTGTGGGGTGTGTGTGTTTATAGGTAAACCTGTGGGGTGTGTGTTTATAGGTAAACCTGTGGGGTGTGTGTCTATAGGTAAACCTGTGGTGTGTGTGTGTTTATAGGTAAACCTGTGGTGTGTGTGTGTTTATAGGTAAACCTGTGGGGTGTGTGTTTATAGGTAAACCTGTGGGGTGTGTGTTTATAGGTAAACCTGTGGGGTGTGTGTTTATAGGTAAACCTGTGGGGTGTGTGTGTTTATAGGTAAACCTGTGGGGTGTGTGTTTATAGGTAAACCTGTGGGGTTTGTGTGTTTATAGGGAAACCTGTGGGGTTTGTGTGTTTATAGGTAAACCTGTGGGGTGTGTGTTTATAGGTAAATCTGTGTCCACAGTTTTGGGTTGAGCCTGTGTCTGAGAATGTAAAATATCTGTGTTCAAATGTGTGGATCCACGTGTGTGTCCAATGTGTGTGTGTACATCCACCCAGGCTGTCTCCCCACCTTTGTCCTGTGCTCCCTCAGACACCCAGGCTGTCTCCCCACCTTCGTCCTGTGCTCCCTCAGACAACCAGGCTGTCTCCCCACCTTCGTCCTGTGCTCCCTCAGACACCCAGGCTGTCTCCCCACCTTCGTCCTGTGCTCCCTCAGACACCCAGGCTGTCTCCCCACCTTCGTCCTGTGCTCCCTCAGACACCCAGGCTGTCTCCCCACCTTCGTCCTGTGCTCCCTCAGACACCCAGGCTGTCTCCCCACCTTCGTCCTGTGCTCCCTCAGACACCCAGGCTGTCTCCCCACCTTCGTCCTGTGCTCTCTCAGACACCCAGAGGAGTCCTGTGGTCCCAATCACACATCAACACAATGCAGCTAACTGGGGATTGTTCTGTGATTGCCTGTTGTTGTCCCCCCGGCAGTGAGAGGTACTTCATAATGGGCTTCCCAACCCACCACCGCAGGAGCCAATCAGCAGGCAGCTGATAAACACATCAACAAACACACCGAATAAAAAGGTCAGTGTCATTAGACAACCATTTGTGGGGGTGGCAGGGTGGGAAGGTGGGATAGTGTGTGTGTGTGTGCATGTAAATAAGCAGAGGGAAATTAAAAAGGTCAAATTCATTAGCAGACCATTGGCATATGAACACATCTGTAATTCAGGGTGCACTCCGGCAAATGACGTGGCTACAGATGTAATCAGCGTTCCATCCAGCCCCAGTCAAGAGGTTAACACAAACACCCTTCAATGGATACATTACTGGGCTGTGTCCCAAAATGGCCTTCTATTCCCTATACAGTGCACTACTCATCATCAGAACCCTATAGGTGCTGGTCAAAAGAAGTGCACTATGTAGGGAATAGGCTGTCTGGTAACGAATCTGAACGGCACTTAACATCCCACAGTGAACAAACAGCTTGGATTGGTTGTTTTATGTGATTATGGCTTTGGTTTGGCCTTGGCTTGTACAGAATCCACACACACACACACAGAGTCAGGAGACATGGACATAATGTCACAGCAGGAGACATGGACATAATGTCACAACAGGAGACATGGACATAATGTCACAACAGGAGACTTGGACATAACGTCACAACAGGAGACATGGACATAATGTCACAACAGGAGACATGGACATAATGTCACAACAGGAGACATGGACATAATGTCACAACAGGAGACATGGACATAATGTCACAACAGGAGACATGGACATAATGTCACAACAGGACAACAGGAGACATGGACATAATGTCACAACAGGAGACATGGACATAATGTCACAACAGGAGACATGGACATAATGTCACAACAGGAGACATGGACATAATGTCACAACAGGAGACATGGACATAATGTCACAACAGGAGACATGGACATAATGTCACAACAGGAGACATGGACATAATGTCACAACAGGACAACAGGAGACATGGACATAATGTCACAACAGGAGACATGGACATAATGTCACAACAGGAGACATGGACATAATGTCACAACAGGAGACATGGACATCATGTCACAACAGGAGACATGGACATAATGTCACAACAGGAGACATGGACATAATGTCACAACAGGAGACTTGGACATAACGTCACAACAGGAGACATGGACATAATGTCACAACAGGAGACATGGACATAAAGTCACAACAGGAGACATGGACATAATGTCACAACAGGAGACATGGACATAATGTCACAACAGGAGACATGGACATAATGTCACAACAGGAGACATGGACATAATGTCACAACAGGAGACTTGGACATAACGTCACAACAGGAGACATGGACATAATGTCACAACAGGAGACATGGACATAATGTCACAACAGGAGACATGGACATAATGTCACAACAGGAGACTTGGACATAACGTCACAACAGGAGACATGGACATAATGTCACAACAGGAGACATGGACATAATGTCACAACAGGAGACATGGACATAACGTCACAACAGGACAACAGGAGACATGGACATAATGTCTCAACAGGAGACATGGACATAATGTCACAACAGGAGACATGGACATAACGTCTCAACAGGAGACATGGACATAATGTCACAGCAGGAGACATGGACATAACGTCACAGCAGGAGACATGGACATAACGTCTCAACAGGAGACATGGACATAACGTCTCAACAGGAGACATGGACATAATGTCACAACAGGAGACATGGACATAACGTCTCAACAGGAGACATGGACATAATGTCACAGCAGGAGACATGGACATAATGTCACAGCAGGAGACATGGACATAATGTCACAGCAGGAGACATGGACATAATGTCACAACAGGACAACAGGAGACATGGACATAACGTCTCAACAGGAGACATGGACATAATGTCACAACAGGACAACAGGAGACATGGACATAACGTCTCAACAGGAGACATGGACATAACGTCTCAACAGGAGACATGGACATAATGTCACAACAGGAGACATGGACATAATGTCACAACAGGACAACAGGAGACATGGACATAACGTCTCAACAGGAGACATGGACATAACGTCTCAACAGGAGACATGGACATAATGTCACAGCAGGAGACATGGACATAATGTCACAGCAGGAGACATGGACATAACGTCTCAACAGGAGACATGGACATAATGTCACAGCAGGAGACATGGACATAATGTCACAGCAGGAGACATGGACATAATGTCACAGCAGGAGACATGGACATAACGTCACAACAGGAGACATGGACATAATGTCACAACAGGAGACATGGACATAACGTCTCAACAGGAGACATGGACATAATGTCACAGCAGGAGACATAGACATAATGTCACAGCAGGAGACATGGACATAATGTCACAACAGGACAACAGGAGACATGGACATAATGTCACAGCAGGAGACATGGACATAATGTCACAGCAGGAGACATAGCATAATGTCACAGCAGGAGACATGGACATAATGTCACAACAGGACAACAGGAGACATGGACATAACGTCTCAACAGGAGACATGGACATAACGTCTCAACAGGAGACATGGACATAATGTCACAACAGGAGACATGGACATAATGTCACAACAGGACAACAGGAGACATGGACATAACGTCTCAACAGGAGACATGGACATAACGTCTCAACAGGAGACATGGACATAATGTCACAGCAGGAGACATGGACATAATGTCACAGCAGGAGACATGGACATAACGTCTCAACAGGAGACATGGACATAATGTCACAGCAGGAGACATGGACATAATGTCACAGCAGGAGACATGGACATAATGTCACAGCAGGAGACATGGACATAATGTCACAGCAGGAGACATGGACATAACGTCACAACAGGAGACATGGACATAATGTCACAACAGGAGACATGGACATAACGTCTCAACAGGAGACATGGACATAATGTCACAGCAGGAGACATAGACATAATGTCACAGCAGGAGACATGGACATAATGTCACAACAGGACAACAGGAGACATGGACATAATGTCACAGCAGGAGACATGGACATAATGTCACAGCAGGAGACATAGCATAATGTCACAGCAGGAGACATGGACATAATGTCACAACAGGACAACAGGAGACATGGACATAACGTCTCAACAGGACACATGGACATAATGTCACAGCAGGAGACATGGACATAATGTCACAGCAGGAGACATGGACATAATGTCACAGCAGGAGACATGGACATAATGTCACAGCAGGAGACATGGACATAATGTCACAGCAGGAGACATGGACATAATGTCACAGCAGGAGACATGGACATAATGTCACAGCAGGAGACATGGACATAATGTCACAGCAGGAGACATGGACATAATGTCACAGCAGAAGACATGGACATAATGTCACAGCAGGAGACATGGACATAATGTCACAGCAGGAGACATGGACATAATGTCACAACAGGAGACATGGACATAATGTCACGACAGGAGACATGGACATAATGTCACGACAGGAGACATGGACATAACGTCACAACAGGACAACAGGAGACATGGACATAACGTCACAACAGGAGACATGGACATAATGTCACAACAGGAGACATGGACATAATGTCACAACAGGAGACATGGACATAATGTCACAACAGGAGACATGGACATAACGTCACAACAGGACAACAGGAGACATGGACATAATGTCACAACAGGAGACATGGACATAACGTCACAACAGGAGACATGGACATAATGTCACAACAGGAGACATGGACATAACGTCACAACAGGACAACAGGAGACATGGACATAACGTCACAACAGGAGACATAGACATAATGTCACAACAGGAGACATGGACATAACGTCACAACAGGACAACAGGAGACATGGACATAATGTCACAACAGGAGACATGGACATAACGTCACAACAGGAGACATGGACATAATGTCACAACAGGAGACATGAACATAATGTCACAACAGGACAACAGGAGACATGGACATAACGTCACAACAGGACAACAGGAGACATGGACATAACGTCACAACAGGACAACAGGAGACATAGACATAACGTCACAACAGGACAACAGGAGACATGGACATAACGTCACAACAGGAGACATGGACATAACGTCTCAACAGGAGACATGGACATAACGTCACAACAGGAGACATGGACATAACGTCACAACAGGAGACATGGACATAACGTCACAACAGGACAACAGGAGACATGGACATAACGTCACGACATTATTCCAAGAGCAAAATTACTGGATATGATTCAGTGGTGGCTTCATCACCCTGGTATGTGTGAATGCATGCCTCTGTCTCCCTGTGTGTGTGTATGTGTATGTGTATGTACGTGTGTGTGTGTGTACGTGTGCGTACGTATGTTTGTGCGTGTGTGTGCGTACGTGTGTTTGTGCGTGTGTGTGTGTACGTGTGTGCACGTGTGCGTGTGTGTGTACGTGCGTGTGTGTAAGTGTGTGTGTGTGTACGTGTGTGTGTGTACGTGTGTGTGTACGTGTGTGTGTACGTGTGTGTGTGTGTGTGTGTGTGTGTGTATAGGGACCCCCATCCAAGAGATTAATGGAGCCAATCTCCAGTTCTGGTCTGTAGAGTGACCACCCTCCTGGATAGAGGAGACTAATTAAATAAATCAATCAGGGGGAACAGGACCACTGAACAGATAGCATCACACTGCTACCACCACTAACCAGAGAGAGAGAGAAGGAGTAAGGAAGGTAGAGGGAGAGAAAGGGTAGGAGGGTTAAACGAAATGAGAAAAGATGACCAGTAAACAGGCAGGGAGAGGAGAACAAGAGGAGAGAGCAACAACAGAATAGAAACAGAGAGAGACAGAGTATACATGCCTCTTTCTTATTTATAACCCCTGCTGGACCTTCTGACCAATCACCTGGGTCCATGTTATCACAAAGACACATGATTGGATCATACACTCTACATACTGGACTAAAATGACACTGGTGTTATCATAGGGCCTGTGTCCTGGCCGACTGATAACCATACAGTCTCATATTAATATCATCATTACTATCATACACACTCTCCCCTTACACACTGCTGGGGCCGAGTGATATGGAGGATGTTTAACATATCATTACTATTATTATGGTATGGCTGCTATATGAAAACATGATGTCGGTTGGATGTGTTATCAGGTCTCTTTCCAGGACTGGGGTGTTACATTCACCTTGACCCCCCTCTAAAGTCACAAGCCCATGTCAGTATCATCAGGTCAGAGTTCATTGACTGCCCATATGAGAGAGATATTCAGAATTTGTGTGCTATATACTGACATACAGTGCATTAGGGAAGGTATTCAGACCCCTTGACTTTTTCTAGATTTTGTTACGTTACAGCCTTATTCTAAAATGTATTAAATGTTTTTTCCCCCCTCATCAATCTACACACAATACCCCATAATGACATCACAATACCCCATAATGACATCACAATACCCCATAATGACAAACCAAACACTGTTTTAAATACATTTTTTAACAAACATTTATAAAACAGAAATATCACATTAACATAAGTATTCTAAGTACTCTTTACTCAGTACTTTGTTGAAGCACCTTTGGCAGAAATTACAGCATTGAGTCTTCTTGGGTATGACGTTACAAGCTTGGCACACCTGTATTTGGGGAGTTTCTCCCATTCTTCTCTGCAGATCCTCTCAAGCTCTGTCAGGTTGGATGGGGAGTGTTGCTGCACAGCGATTTTCAGGTCTCTCCTGAGATGTTAGATTGGGTTCAAGTCCGGGCTCTGGCTGGGCCACTCAAGGACATTCACACACTTGTCCCGAAGCCACTCCTGCATTGTCTTGGCTGTGTCACAGTTCGCCACAGTTCGAGGTCCTGTACTTTTCTCTGTACTTTTCTCCGTTCATCGTTGCCTCGATCCCTGTCCCTGCCGCTGAAAAACATCCCCACAGCATGATGCTCCCACCTCCATACTTCACCGTAGGGATGGTGCCAAATTTCCTCCAGACATGACACTGTTTCATCAGACCAGAAAATCTTGTTTCTCATGGTATTTAGGTGCCTTTTTGCAAACTCCAAGCGGACTGTCATGTGCCTTTTACTAAGGAGTGCCTTCCGTCTGGCCACTCTACCATAAAAGCCTGATTGATGGAGTACTGCAGAGATGGTTGTCCTTCTGTAAGGTTCTCCCATCTCCAGAGAGAAACTCTGGAAACCATCGTGTTTTTGTTCACCTCCCTGACCAAGGCCCTTCTCCCCGATTGCTCAGATTGGTCGGGAGATCAGCTTCTGGAAGAGTCTTGGTGGTTCCAAACGTATTCCACTTAAGAATGATGGAGGCCACTGTGTTCTTGGGGACCTTAAATAATTCTCCACCGACAATTACTTTGACCTCATGTCTTGGGTTTTGCTCTGACATGCACTGTCAACTGTGAGACTTTATATAGACAGGTGTGTGCCTTTCCAAATCATGTCCAATCAATTGAATTTACCACAGGTGGACTCCAATCAAGTTGAAGAAACATCTCAAGGATGATCAATGGAAACAGGATGCACCTGAGCTCAATTTCGAGTCTCATAGCAAAGGGTCTGTCTCTAGATAACGTATCGTTCCTGTATGGTATCAGAGCCTATGTCTTTAGATAACGTATCGTTCCTATATGGTATCAGAGCCTATGTCTCTAGATAACGTATCGTTCCAGAGCCTATGTCTCTAGATAACGTATCGTTCTTGTATGGTAACAGAGCCCATGTCTATAACGTATCAAATGGTCTAGAAAGGTAAAGATGTAAATGCCTAGTAGTGACCTGTATTTACCACGGCGTCCCGTGATATCCCAGGGTGTGTTGTCCTATATGGTAACAGCTAACACTACAGTGTGGGGGTACAGTACATCTCCCCATGACAATGCTACCCAGCTGTATGTGAGTCTGGATGGAGCATCATCTCCCCCCCAAGCCCCAAAACACAGCAACCCACACTGTGTGTCCACCAGGTATGTCCACTAATGCCTTCCCCCTAACCCCATGTACATACATGTGTGTTGTGGTGGAGTGGATGGCAGGTGCACCTATAAATGGGGTCCCCTGCCGTTTCCTGTGTGATGGCAGCCAAGGTAGAGAGTGTGTTTAATGTAGTGTATCAACATGTGTCTCTCTGTCCCTTCAGCCCATTGGTTCAAGTGCCAGTGGTGTGGCCCCACTCTTAGAACACCTGCTGTAGGAACACACTTGTGTGTGCCCCCCCCCCCCCCCCCCCCCCCCCCAAACAGCAGGCATGCACCATTTCCCATCTACATTAGGCCTGAGAAAGACCCAACACGTACAAGGAATGTGATGATCTAAACGGCAAGAACAGCTCCTTTAACCTACAGCAGCTTCCCTTTAAAACACTGATACAGAAGGATGTATTGTTCTATAGCTGTCCACCTCTGGGACATGTATCATCTCCTTCAGTCTCTTTCCTCCATAAAGCCACCTGCCATCTTGAGTGAGCAGGGAGCACTGAGGACTGGAGTAGCCCATTAAAAGTAGTGGCCCGCTGTCACACTGAGACCAACCAGCCAGGACACAGTGGGGATCGGTTGGACTTCTCTCGCACGCACGCACACACACACACAAACACACACACACGAGGGCCTGGGTCTTGTATGTGCGTATCTGGCAGTTGAGGAAGGAGCAGGCAGGCCTCTTTGATTGGCGTAATTAAAAAAGCCAAAACCCCAAACAAAAGGAGCGTTTTATGGAGCTCCCGCTAACTGGAGAGAGGCTCATTAGCCTAGCAGTGTAATTAGCAAGATGCCGCAGTCCTCGTTAAGGAGAAGTCATAATCGTAAACAAACGCCAGTGAACTCCGAGCCAGGAGCTGTAATGAACTGTCAGTGTTCTCTCACTCTGAATGGAGAGTTAACAAAGACAGAGGGGCAGAGACACACTGTCTTAAAACACACCTACATACACATTCTGGAGTGGATACACACACTGTCTTAATACACACCTACATACACATTCTGGAGTGGATACACACACACACACACACAGAGAGACACACACACAGAAAGAGAGACACACAGAGAGAGAGAGAGACACACACATACACACAGAGAGAGAGAGACACACAAATACACACACATACACACACAGAGAGAGAGAGAGACACACACATACACACACAGAGAGAGAGACACACACACACAGAGAGAGAGACACACACACACGAGGCAGGTTTCCATTGACCCAGGTTCTTCCGTCAAATGCAATGTCACAAAATAAAATCATTGTGACAGGTGCAATGGAAATGGCAGACGACAACATTGTCATCTGTTCGACAGGGGGGGATTTTTTGGGTCGAACTTTATTGCGACAAATGATGATGGAAACAGTGTTGTTGGAATAAATGATGATGGAAACAGTGTTGTTGGAATAAATGATGATGACATGAGAATTATTACAATATGGCAAATATTAGTCCATTATTGCATTCTATCCATGCTGGCTTTCACAAGCTGCCTGAGAGGTGGGAGAGCACACTGGCTGTTGTAAGTAAATGTATTAATGAGTAACACTTGTTTTATTAGACACTATCGTTTTTGTTGTTGTTGGTGTGACATCATTACATCCCGCTGAAATCACGACATCACCCTGACCTCGTTACATCCGGCTGACCTCGTTACATCCAGCTGACTTCATTACACCCAGCTGACCTCATTACATCCGGCTGACCTCGTTACATCCGGCTGACCTCGTTACATCCGGCTGACTTCGTTACATCCGGCTGACATCGTTACATCCGGCTGACTTCGTTACATCCGGCTGACCTCGTTACATCCGGCTGACCTCGTTACATCCGGCTGACCTCGTTACATCCGGCTGACCTCGTTACATCCGGCTGACCTCGTTACATCCGGCTGACCTCGTTACATCCGGCTGACATCGTTACATCCGGCTGACCTCATTACATCCGGCTGACCTCATTACATCCAGCTGACCTCATTACATCCAGCTGACCTCATTACATCCAGCTGACCTCATTACATCCAGCTGACCTCATTACATCCAGCTGACCTCATTACATCCAGCTGACCTCATTACATCCAGCTGACCTCATTACATCCAGCTGACCTCATTACTTCCAGCTGACTTCATTACTTCCAGCTGACCTCATTACATCCAGCTGACCTCATTACATCCAGCTGACCTCATTACATCCAGCTGACCTCATTACATCCAGCTGACCTCATTACATCCAGCTGACCTCATTACATCCAGCTGACCTCATTACATCCAGCTGACCTCATTACATCCAGCTGACCTCATTACATCCAGCTGACTTCATTACATCCAGCTGACTTCATTACATCCAGCTGACTTCATTACATCCAGCTGACTTCATTACATCCAGCTGACTTCATTACATCCAGCTGACTTCATTACATCCAGCTGACTTCATTACATCCAGCTGACCTCATTACATCCAGCTGACCTCATTACATCCAGCTGACCTCATTACATCCAGCTGACCTCATTACATCCAGCTGACCTCATTACATCCAGCTGACCTCATTACATCCAGCTGACCTCATTACATCCAGCTGACCTCATTACATCCAGCTGACCTCATTACATCCAGCTGACCTCATTACATCCAGCTGACCTCATTACATCCAGCTGACTTCATTACATCCAGCTGACATCATTACATCCAGCTGACTTCATTACATCCAGCTGACTTCATTACATCCAGCTGACTTCATTACATCCAGTTGACTTCATTACATCCAGCTGACCTCATTACATCCAGCTGACCTCATTACATCCAGCTGACCTCATTACATCCAGCTGACCTCATTACATCCAGGTGACCTCATTACATCCAGCTGACCTCATTACATCCAGCTGACTTCATTACATCCAGCTGACCTCATTACATCCAGCTGACCTCATTACATCCAGCTGACTTCATTACATCCAGCTGACCTCATTACATCCAGCTGACCTCATTACATCCAGCTGACCTCATTACATCCAGCTGACCTCATTACATCCAGCTGACCTCATTACATCCAGGTGACCTCATTACATCCAGCTGACCTCATTACATCCAGCTGACTTCATTACATCCAGCTGACCTCATTACATCCAGCTGACATCATTACATCCAGCTGACTTCATTATTATTACTCTGTATTCTAGATGACACTTCACCATCTCTGGACTAATTGACTAAAACAGGTACACGCACACATATACGCAGTCACACACACACACACACACACACACACACACAAACAGTAGCATCCACACATTAACACAGCCATAGCCTATAGCCTAAACATGCAGGTAGACACTGAAGAAGAAGAATCAACAGTGTAGGTATTTATGGTAACGGTCAATGTGTCGGCAGAGAAGACTCATTCTTTATACACTACTGTAGAGTATTCACAGACACTAGCTTTGAGATGCAACATCCACTGTTACATATCTGATCTGGGGAACACATTGCTGTGAGAAGTGATCGATCTCATGATTGATCTCATCTTTAATAGGGGAGGTGCTAGGTGAGCATGAGCAGTAAGTGGTATCCATGGAGATGATAGGCCCACTTCCTGTGCTGGAGGAAATGGGTACCGGGGTGTGTGTGTGTGTGTCTATATTCTATAACCACCAATTAACTGCTTCTACGGGGTCAGGGAGAATCAAATGCTGTTTCAGAGACAATTATGATTCTGTGAGATAGGTGGGTGGCTGCCAAGTATCACTGTGTGTGTGTGTGTGTGTGTGTGTGTGTGTGTGTGTGTGTGTAAGAGAAAATTTGTGAGCGAGAGAGAACGAGAGAGAGAACGAGAGAGAGCGAGAATGAGAGAGAGCAAGAATGAGAGAGAGAGAGAGAGAATGAGAGAGAGAACGAGAGAGAGCGAGAATGAGAGAGAGAACGAGAGAGCAAGAATGAGAGAGAACGAGAGAGAGAACGAGAGAGAACGAGAGAGAGCAAGAATGAGAGAGAGCAAGAATGAGAGAGAGCAAGAATGAGAGAGAACGAGAGAGAGAACGAGAGAGAGAACGAGAGAGAGAACGAGAGAGAGCGAGAGCAAGAATGAGAGAGCAAGAATGAGAGAGAGAACGAGAGAGAGAGAGAATGAGAGAGAGAACGAGAGAGAGAATGAGAGAGAGAACGAGAGAGAGCGAGAATGAGAGAGAGAACGAGAGAGCGAGAGAATGAGAGAGAGAACGAGAGAGAGCGAGAATGAAAGAGAGAACGAGAGAGAGAGCGAGAGAGGTGGCTGTGGAAACCTCACAAAGTCCAGAGGAAACTATTACCTGGCCGTATACTAACTGATGAATTCACCAACTGTAAGTCTCTCTGTATAAGAACGTCTGCTAAATGACTCAAATGGAAATGTACACCATAACATAAATTAAGAAGAATGTTGATCTTGTGAATAGGTTGTGAACAGGTTGTGAATAGGTTGTGAACAGGTTGTGAATAGGCTGTGAACAGGAAACAAAGTATGAGCAGAAGTAAGTAAGCATACATGTCTGTATAAATATGTCCACACAGACAGTTGTATGATTTCCATGTTTACCATATCATATTATGTACCCACTTGTGAATATGCGTGTCCTGCGAGTGTGTGTGTGTGTGTCCGTCCTGCGAGTGTGTGTGTGTCCGTCCTGCGAGTGTGTCCGTCCTGCAAGTGTGTGTGTGTCTGTCCTGCGAGTGTGTGTGTCCGTCCTGCGAGTGTGTGTGTGTCCATCCTGCGAATGTGTGTGTGTCCGTCCTGCGAGTGTGTGTGTGTGTCCTGCGAGTATGTGTTCCCGGCCCCCCTCACCTGCAGCAGGGGCCTCTGCACCGCCAGGACCTTCATAGTATCGGCACTAGCCAGGACTTTCAGTGGGTCTGCTGTCTTGCTGACGGCCCGGATCTCCTTGTTGATCTCTGTTCTGACCTGGTGCAGGAACAGGTCGTTGATGTAGTAGGTCAGGAAGGTCCGGAGCTGGCACTGCTTGGCCTGCCCCGGTGAACCCATGTTCTGCTCTGTCTCATTGATGAACCTTGGGGGGGACAATGTTGAGGGAACGTTAGAGAGAGTGGAGAGGAACGTTGCGGCAACATTAGCCTGGATAAATCTATGGGGAGAAACAGAGACGGGACAGGAATGTTAGTGCAACGTTAGAGAACCTTGAGCCATCGTTAGAGAAACTGTACAGGAAGGCTACAGCAATGTTAGCCTGGACAGGGAGATACCTCGTCAGTTGTACGACTGAATGCCTTCAACTGAAATGTGTCTTCCGCATTTAACCCCTCTGGGAACGTAAGAAGTAGTTCCACTAGCTGCAGTACACAGATGCTGTAACACCCATGATAAGGAGGTGATAATGTATTCCCATTAAATAAACAGAGGGGAATTGCGTTACTGGAATGAGTGGTAGTATGGAGAGAATAATTGGAGTGCAGACTGTATTCATACTTTTAGAAAAGTTAAGAGTTAAAGGGCGATAACGTGCCAGGATGTTTCCAGGACAACTTGGACAAACTGCTCAGGATAAGTCCTTGAAAACACTGGCGTCCTCCGATCTACATGGGTGAGTGTTTAACTAGCTGTCGAGTTGGTCAGATAGGTTCACACAGCAATGTAAGGGCTGGGGAGCACCATACACACCTCATCTGTCAAGGAATCACTGATAATCACTAGGCCTGTCTCACACACACACACACCTCCACGCAAGAGTGAGTGTGTCCTTAACAGCTTAACACACACAAATACACAAATTAATCAAATCCTTCACGTCAGGGTGAAGGGGGACAGATCTATTCAGAGTTGGAACTATGGAGCAATGGAAGGAAGGAGAAAGTGAGGTAGGGAAGAAAGCGGGAGGGGAAAAATAAATAACAAACGAACGAAAGAAAGAAAGAAAGGAAGGAAGGAAGGAAGGAAGGAAGGAAGGAAGGAAGGAAGGAAGGAAGGAAGGAAGGAAGTCTGGACTCTAGGTGTCTATAGTGGGGGACAGCAGGGCTAGAGAAGGCTCTGTAGAAGGCTCTAGGTGTCTAGAGTGGGGGACAACAGGGCTAGAGAGGGCTCTGTAGAAGGCTCTAGGTGTCTATAGTGGGGGACAGCAGGGCTAGAGAGGGCTCTGTAGAAGGCTCTAGGTGTCTAGAGTGGGGGACAGCAGGGCTAGAGAGGGCTCTGTAGAAGGCTCTAGGTGTCTATAGTGGGGGACAGCAGGGCTAGAGAAGGCTCTGTAGAAGGCTCTAGGTGTCTAGAGTGGGGGACAGCAGGGCTAGAGAGGGCTCTGTGGAAGGCTCTAGGTGTCTAGAGTGGGGGACAACAGGGCTAGAGAGGGCTCTGTAGAAGGCTCTAGGTGTCTATAGTGGGGGACAGCAGGGGTAGAGAAGGCTCTGTAGAAGGCTCTAGGTGTCTAGAGTGGGGGACAGCAGGGCTAGAGAAGGCACTGTAGAAGGCTCTAGGTGTCTAGAGTGGGGGACAGCAGGGCTAGAGAAGGCTCTGTAGAAGGCTCTAGGTGTCTATAGTGGGGGACAGCAGGGCTAGAGAAGGCTCTGTAGAAGGCTCTAGGTGTCTAGAGTGGGGGACAGCAGGGCTAGAGAAGGCTCTGTAGAAGGCTCTAGGTGTCTATAGTGGGGGACAGCAGGGCTAGAGAAGGCTCTGTAGAAGGCTCTAGGTGTCTAGAGTGGGGGACAGCAGGGCTAGAGAGGGCTCTGTAGAAGGCTCTAGGTGTCTATAGTGGGGGACAGCAGGGCTAGAGAAGGCTCTGTAGAAGGCTCTAGGTGTCTAGAGTGGGGGACAGCAGGGCTAGAGAAGGCTCTGTAGAAGGCTCTAGGTGTCTATAGTGGGGGACAGCAGGGCTAGAGAAGGCTCTGTAGAAGGCTCTAGGTGTCTAGAGTGGGGGACAGCAGGGCTAGAGAAGGCTCTGTAGAAGGCTCTAGGTGTCTATAGTGGGGGACAGCAGGGCTAGAGAAGGCTCTGTAGAAGGCTCTAGGTGTCTAGAGTGGGGGACAGCAGGGCTAGAGAAGGCTCTGTAGAAGGCTCTAGGTGTCTAGAGTGGGGGACAGCAGGGCTAGAGAAGGCTCTGTAGAAGGCTCTAGGTGTCTATAGTGGGGGACAGCAGGGCTAGAGAAGGCTCTGTAGAAGGCTCTAGGTGTCTATAGTGGGGGACAGCAGGGCTAGAGAAGGCTCTGTAGAAGGCTCTAGGTGTCTATAGTGGGGGACAGCAGGGCTAGAGAAGGCTCTGTAGAAGGCTCTAGGTGTCTATAGTGGGGGACAGCAGGGCTAGAGAGGGCTCTGTAGAAGGCTCTAGGTGTCTATAGTGGGGGACAGCAGGGCTAGAGAAGGCTCTGTAGAAGGCTCTAGGTGTCTAGAGTGGGGGACAGCTGGGCTAGAGAAGGCTCTGTAGAAGGCTCTAGGTGTCTATAGTGGGGGACAGCAGGGCTAGAGAAGGCTCTGTAGAAGGCTCTAGGTGTCTATAGTGGGGGACAGCAGGGCTAGAGAGGGCTCTGTAGAAGGCTCTAGGTGTCTAGAGTGGGGGACAGCAGGGCTAGAGAAGGCTCTGTAGAAGGCTCTAGGTGTCTATAGTGGGGGACAGCAGGGCTAGAGAAGGCTCTGTAGAAGGCTCTAGGTGTCTAGAGTGGGGGACAGCAGGGCTAGAGAAGGCTCTGTAGAAGGCTCTAGGTGTCTAGAGTGGGGGACAGCAGGGCTAGAGAAGGCTCTGTAGAAGGCTCTAGGTGTCTATAGTGGGGGACAGCAGGGCTAGAGAGGGCTCTGTAGAAGGCTCTAGGTGTCTAGAGTGGGGGACAGCAGGGCTAGAGAAGGCTCTGTAGAAGGCTCTAGGTGTCTAGAGTGGGGGACAGCAGGGCTAGAGAAGGCTCTGCAGAAGGCTCTAGGTGTCTATAGTGGGGGACAGCAGGGCTAGAGAAGGCTCTGTAGAAGGCTCTAGGTGTCTAGAGTGGGGGACAGCAGGGCTAGAGAGGGCTCTGTAGAAGGCTCTAGGTGTCTATAGTGGGGGACAGCAGGGGTAGAGAAGGCTCTGTAGAAGGCTCTAGGTGTCTATAGTGGGGGACAGCAGGGCTAGAGAAGGCTCTGTAGAAGGCTCTAGGTGTCTAGAGTGGGGGACAGCAGGGCTAGAGAAGGCTCTGTAGAAGGCTCTAGGTGTCTATAGTGGGGGACAGCAAGGGGGGGTAAGAGAGAGAGAGTGAGAGAGTTGAACTGTGAGAGAGGTGAACTGTAAGAGAAAAGGAGAGGTTAAAATACACAGAACATCACTAAATACCCCTCAATAACTCTAAATATAATTAGTGCTGACAACGTTTAATAAATGTGAATTTTTTGTTGTTGTTATTGATCGAGAACCCAAGTTGCAGCGTCAACGTTCCATGAAGACCAAGAAGATACATCATGTCCTGTTACGATTGTCATTGTCTCAATATGCACAGCAAGTTGATGGATCTGGATTGGTGTGTGTGAGCACAGATGGATTTTAGTTGGTGAGAGCGATAACGTTTGAATAATGTTGGGGAGAGGACGGATGGATGCAGTCGAAGCCGCTCTCTGTCCAAATAACCATCTGGAGCTGAGCCTCAGGACTTGGCCCTGTATCACCATGCAGTCAACTGAGGTAACTCAACTGCTTGTCCAGACGCTTAGCTAACGTGCAGGTGCTAACCCAGACATTGACCTAACAACCAGGTAACATATTTATCAAATTGGCTGATAACATTCAAAGGAATGTTGATGATGGCATTAAGTCAATTCAATTAATACTACAGTCTGGTGCCAACTTTGTGGCATTCTACCTACTTTACACACATACACGTATGCCCACGCACACACTCTGTAGCCAAGCAGGCTGTTGCCAGGCAACAAACATATTTACATAAGTCTAATGACCCATTGCATCTTCAAAAGTTGTAAGCCACCTCCACAGTAGGTCTGCATGATATTCCACATGCCTGGATCACAATGTTGTTTTCATGTAGTCTTTTTGGTCTCGTCTCCTTCGCTCCCTTCTGTGCTGTCTGCACCTTCCCATTCTCTCACACACACACACACACACACACACACACAGACACACACACAGACACACACACACACACGCACACACACACACACACACAGCCCCTCCCCCTGCCACTCACAACAACAAAGATGAGATTCCTTCTTCCTCTCTGAGAAGCGGTTTCAACTTGATTTTTTGCATCTGAGGTCACCGAAACACAATGTTTTGCATCTGAGGTCACCGAAACACAATGTTTTGCATCTGAGGTCACCGAAACACAATGTTTTGCATCAAATGGACTTCGAAACACAGAGACTTTATTTTATTGTCAGAAAAGAGAAGTTCCCTTCTCTACCGATAGCCTTTTTATGTCTCAACTCCTCAAACTGCACACAGAGCAGACACTACTAAAACCGGAGTAGCAACGAACATTGGTTCTGGAAAATGAAAGCTCAGTTTGTCGTGCGCGGGGTTGCTGTACCACGTACCGCTAGCAGTGTTTTAACCAAAGACTTTTATACAACCTGTCAAGTCTGTGTTTTATAAATGTGCAATAAAAAAACAATATATAAGGAATTGTCAACTCACTGTCATTCTGAGAAATACTAAACACACTTGATTTCAACATCTGAACAGAGTGGACAGAATAGCATGCTGTTCAGACAGATGGAGACAGACAGAAGGGTGTGTTCATAACAATTCAACTGTCAACCTTGTTAGCTAGAAAATAGAGCCAAGTTGGCTAAACTTGAAATATAAAGATTAGCTGGCTACTCAATAGCACATGGGCTTGAGAGATTGTTGATGAGACCTGTGCTAATTTTCTATAGCCTAATGCCAGCTACAATAAGTTAGTCATGATTAGTGAATGTGGATTGTGCATGGTTCTGGTTAAATTTGTAACAAAAGGTACATTTTCATAGACCGACTTGAAAGCCAAATCAGTGACGATAACAAAAAAAACAGATTAAACTATTTTGATAAAATAATAAAATAATGAATGGGTATTATGGTTGTGGAAGGATTATATTTAGCCTGGGTATCATTGCACAAACCCCAAATCCATTCGATTATTGCTGAGTGTTTGAAAACCTTTAATTGTACAACAAAGTTTATTTAGATTTGTAAAAAAAAAAAATGTAATCACAATATATGTTGTGAATTGCCCATAAATTAGAAAAAACTATAGCAGCAGTAGAGTAAAATAGCTACAGTAGCTGTCAGAAGGTGGAAGCCACCTCCACAGTAGCAGTAGGGTACAGGAGCTACAGTAACTGTCAGAAGGTGGAAGCCACCTCCACAGTAGCAGTAGGGTACAGGAGCGAAAGTAACTGTCAGAAGGTGGAAGCCACCTCCACAGTAGCAGTAGGGTACAGGAGCGACAGTAACTGTCAGAAGGTGGAAGCCACCTCCACAGTAGCAGTAGGGTACAGGAGCGAAAGTAACTGTCAGAAGGTGGAAGCCACCTCCACAGTAGCAGTAAGGTACAGGAGCTACAGTAACTGTCAGAAGGTGGAAGCCACCTCCACAGTAGCAGTAGGGTACAGGAGCTACAGTAACTGTCAGAAGGTGGAAGCCACCTCCACAGTAGCAGTAGGGTACAGGAGCGAAAGTAACTGTCAGAAGGTGGAAGCCACCTCCACAGTAGCAGTAGGGTACAGGAGCTACAGTAACTGTCAGAAGGTGGAAGCCACCTCCACAGTAGCAGTAGGGTACAGGAGCTACCGTAACTGTCAGAAGGTGGAAGCCACCTCCACAGTAGCAGTAAGGTACAGGAGCTACAGTAACTGTCAGAAGGTGGAAGCCACCTCCACAGTAGCAGTAGGGTACAGGAGCTACAGTAACTGTCAGAAGGTGGAAGCCACCTCCACAGTAGCAGTAGGGTACAGGAGCGAAAGTAACTGTCAGAAGGTGGAAGCCACCTCCACAGTAGCAGTAAGGTACAGGAGCTACAGTAACTGTCAGAAGGTGGAAGCCACCTCCACAGTAGCAGTAGGGTACAGGAGCTACAGTAACTGTCAGAAGGTGGAAGCCACCTCCACAGTAGCAGTAGGGTACAGGAGCGACAGTAACTGTCAGAAGGTGGAAGCCACCTCCACAGTAGCAGTAGGGTACAGGAGCTACAGTAACTGTCAGAAGGTGGAAGCCACCTCCACAGTAGCAGTAGGGTACAGGAGCTACCGTAACTGTCAGAAGGTGGAAGCCACCTCCACAGTAGCAGTAAGGTACAGGAGCTACAGTAACTGTCAGAAGGTGGAAGCCACCTCCACAGTAGCAGTAGGGTACAGGAGCTACAGTAACTGTCAGAAGGTGGAAGCCACCTCCACAGTAGCAGTAGGGTACAGGAGCGAAAGTAACTGTCAGAAGGTGGAAGCCACCTCCACAGTAGCAGTAGGGTACAGGAGCGAAAGTAACTGTCAGAAGGTGGAAGCCACCTCCACAGTAGCAGTAGGGTACAGGAGCGAAAGTAACTGTCAGAAGGTGGAAGCCACCTCCACAGTAGCAGTAGGGTACAGGAGCGAAAGTAACTGTCAGAAGGTGGAAGCCACCTCCACAGTAGCAGTAGGGTACAGGAGATAGAGTAAGTTTCAGCTAATAATTTGACAACACATAATGGTGTACCTCAGTTCTTCTGACAATGCCAAGTTGCCCACATCATCATAATAATACTACTGTAAGCCAGTGTCTTGGCTACTTCTGGAGCTGTGACTGGCCCAGGTCATTTAAATCTCTATTCTGTCTACAACTAAATCACGACTAAAATGAACTCCTTTAAACCTAGAAACTTTCCTATTCAACAGATAAGAATTCAATAATGAGGTCTGTTTGAGATAATATGTTTACTATGGTGGAATCCAATATGACATTTGTTGAACAAGGTTGTTTGGGTAATGACAGTGAGTAGGTCCTAAATGCCACCCTATTCCTTATAGACCCTGGTCAACAGCAGTGCACAATGAAGGGAATCGGGTGTCATTTGGGACACAAACAGAGAGAGCAGAACACCCAGGGAAGATGATGTCACAGGGCACAGCATGAGTCTCATCACCACGGAAACACCACGGCAACACTGTGGTGATGGTGGTGGGATGCCGCTGCTCTGGTCTGGGAAATACAAATTAATAACCGTGCAAATCTGATTAGCAGTCTTCATCCTCCGCACACACACATTCAGACTCACCCCCCTAACACACACACACACACACATATTCAGACTCATCCCCCTAACACACACACACACACACACACAACACACTGTCCTGAGGTCGTCTCGGCCCTGTCCAGACTCCACAGACATCCCCCCTTCACACACACCGAGGCAGCCAGCAGGCATTGCTCACTCTTAATAAGGAGATTAGGTCCCATAATTCGAGAGCTGTTCCATGGTCTTGCTAGTCCAGCAGCAGAAATAGAATGACTAGTGGGATGGACAGTCAGTCAGTGGTTTAATGGCTCATCAACAGGAAGTCTTCATTAGTCCACGTGCTAATGAGACTGACACCCAAGCCACGAACACACACACACGAACACACACACACACAGATCTGGCTCCATCACTGATCAGTCCACACACCCACTAGTGAAGAGACAGACTCAGAGAGCAGCAGCTCTTCCTCCCCCTAGGGCAGGGCTCTTCTGGATCCAACGGCTCTTCTAGTCGCACTAAAACCCCAGTTTATTAGCAGAGACTGTCGTTGATTGTGCTAGACAGCATCTAATTGACTATCTTTAGGAAACAGATGTCGGAGCCCGAGGCTTAGTGCTGGATAATCGTCTGCGCAGTACCCTCCCTGTGTATGTTGATATAAAAATAACATTCAGAACTCACTTACACCAATAATGTGCCCTCTAAATCTAATATAACTCCCATCTTGTTAATCTACTGTATTGAAACTATAACGATAATGCTTGTTTTCAGAGGTAGAAGGACGATGATCTGAGGTGTGTTTTATGTGTCCTCCCAAATGATTAAGGTTAGGACTTGGAGAGGCTCAGCTGATCCTCGATCTGTGCCTAAGGGAAACTTCTATTTGGAGTGGGATGCTGGAGAGAGTGTGCCAAAACAGATTATAAACTATTTAAAATCTCCCAGAATTCCCCCTGGGCCCCGGCCTATCAGCCGTGGCCAATTCACATTACTCTGGCCACCAAGGAGGCCATACCTTGCTGAGACCGGACACACACTGTTGGAGATGAGTGTGTGTGCCTAAGTCTGTGCACAAGTGTGTGTGTGGTGTGTGTGTCAATACTTCCAATCACCCAATAAAACACATAACTCCAGGCTTGACAGTACTTAGCCAACTGATGACATTATGTGACATCAGCACAGTCAGCACTGCAGTACACATTCACCTCAATGACCCTGGACAAGGAATCTAGTCCTCCAGTCAACTCTCTCTCCAGTAACAGAACTCAGGGACGAGTAGGGTTGAAAAATGATGGTGACTTCCACAACATTCTATGGTTTTCCCGAAGTCCTGGTTGGAGGACACCGGATTTCCTGCTTATTCCCCCCATGATTCTGGAAATCTTCCAACCAGGATTCCTGAAAAACCTGGTAATTTTGGAGAAGTCACTGGAATTTTGCAACCCTAAGGACGAGGTTGCTGTACAATATGCCCAAGGCACCAGTAGAGCCTCATATCGCCACTAGATGGCAATATGACAGCTTCCTCCACCAATCCCTCACAACACCAGTGTCTGACTGGAATCTCCTGATAGAAATGGCATTGAGAGAGCATTAAGATTCTACTCGGTAGGTTACCGTATAAAGCCTGCTCGCTGTGTGTTGTGTTTATCGTTTTCTCCCGCTCAGACAAAGAGAGGCAGAGTGAAATGCATATGGTCGTCCCACACACACACCCACCTCTCTCCCAGACTCCCCGCTGTCTGCGGCCCTCTCTCACCCCGACACAATTATTACACCAGTTAACTGCAATCACGTGTATGTGTGTGTGTGATGCCATATTGGCAGGTTAACAGGGAGGAGGAGGAACGTGAGGAAGGAAGAGCTACAGTAGCCAACTAACCCTGTCTCTATGGGAGTTATACTGTCCTCATTCTAACCCTGTCTTTCTCCTAAGAGGGCTATGGGAGTTCTACTGTCCTCATTCTAACCCTGTCTTTCTCCTAAGAGGGCTATGGGAGTTCTACTGTCCTCATTCTAACCCTGTCTTTCACCTAAGAGGGCTATGGGAGTTCTACTGTCCTCATTCTAACCCTGTCTTTCACCTAAGAGGGCTATGGGAGTTCTACTGTCCTCATTCTTACCCTGTCTTTCTCCTAAGAGGGCTATGTGGTTATACTGTCCTCATTCTAACCCTGTCTTTCTCCTAAGAGGGCTATGGGAGTTATATATACTCATTGTAACGGTCTTTCAACTAAGAGGGCTATGGGAGTTCTACTGTCCTCATTCTAACCCAGAGGGAATAGTCTTCCTATATGCACCTTAGTGAGTTACTGTCCCCATTGTGTAGGTTATAATGGTGCTACTGTTGTAATGATGTCACTTTAAATCTGATCACCACGACAGGCTAAACATGATCTGTATGTTACAGTAAGGTATTGTTTCCAACAGGTGGCGTCACTCCTACGTCATACCGGTCCCTCGTCTGACGAAGGACAATACCTTGTTTGTGTGAATCTCAGTGTCTGTACTAAACCTGTCTGAGAGTTTGTAGGAGTGTGTGTGAGCGTGTGTCCATGCCTCTCTCTCTGTGTGTGTGTGTGTGTGTGTGTCCGTGTGTGTGTGTCCGTGTGTGTGTGTCCGTGTGTGTGTGTCCGTGTGTGTGTGTCCGTGTGTGTGCATATGTGTGTGTTTGAGCCCGGTCCTGTCTGTGGGTGTGTAGACCAATTAAAGCAGGTGAGATTGATCACCTCAGGCTCTCCCCACCGTCTGGGCTTCCTGCAGTCAACAGGAAATGAGATGGCCTCGTTTAGCTGACGTCGCGCCACCATGACAAATCACCCGCACAGAAGCCATGCAGGTCCTGTGGCCTCCTCTCTCTTCTTTCTTCTCCTCTCTTGTCTTTTCTACTGCTCTTTGTTTCTCCAACCTCTCTTCCCCCATTCCTCATTTCTTTTGTCCCCTTTATGTCTCCAAGTTCTCACGTTTCTCCTACTCTTTCTGTCTCCAACCTCTCTTCTTCCTGTGTCCCATGCCTATTTCTCCTCCCCTTTATCTGCTCTCCTCTCTCTTGTTTTCTCCCATCTCTCTTCCTCCAGTGTGGAGAAAATACAATGTATGTGGGTATTAATTTAACTGCAGGAGCACCAAGAATAAAATAACTGTGCTAATGTCCATGACAATAAGGGTAGTTACAGGCTGTAGTGGGTATGACCCATGGTAATGTCCATGACAATAAGGGTAGTTACAGGCTGTAGTGGGTATGACCCATGCTAATGTCCATGACAATAAGGGTAGTTACAGGCTGTAGTGGGTATGACCCATGCTAATGTCCATGACAATAAGGGTAGTTACAGGCCGTAGTGGGTATAACCCATGCTAATGTCCATGACAATAAGGGTAGTTACAGGCTGTAGTGGGTATGACCCATGGTAATGTCCATGACAATAAGGGTAGTTACAGGCTGTAGTGGGTATGACCCATGACAATAAGGATAGTTACAGGCTGTAGTGGATATGACCCATGACAATAAGGGTAGTTACAGGCTGTAGTGGATATGACCCATGCTAATGTCCATGACAATAAGGGTAGTTACAGGCTGTAGTGGATATGACCCATGACAATAAGGGTAGTTACAGGCTGTAGTGGGTATGACCCATGCTAATGTCCATGACAATAAGGGTAGTTACAGGCCGTAGTGGATATGACCCATGCTAATGTCCATGACAATAAGGGTAGTTACAGGCTGTAGTGGATATGACCCATGCTAATGTCCATGACAATAAGGGTAGTTACAGGCCGTAGTGGGTATAACCCATGCTAATGTCCATGACAATAAGGGTAGTTACAGGCCGTAGTGGGTATGACCCATGCTAATGTCCATGACAATAAGGGTAGTTACAGGCTGTAGTGGGTATGACCCATGCTAATGTCCATTACAACAAGGGTAGTTACAGGCTGTAGTGGATATGACCCATGCTAATGTCCATTACAATAAGGGTAGTTACAGGCTGTAGTGGGTATGACCCATGCTAATGTCCATGACAATAAGGGTAGTTACAGGCTGTAGTGGATATGACCCATGGTAATGTCCATGACAATAAGGGTAGTTACAGGCTGTAGTGGGTATGACCCATGCTAATGTCCATGACAATAAGGGTAGTTACAGGCCGTAGTGGGTATAACCCTTGCTAATGTCCATGACAATAAGGGTAGTTACAGGCTGTAGTGGATATGACCCATGCTAATGTCCATGACAATAAGGGTAGTTACAGGCTGTAGTGGGTATAACCCATGGTAACGTCCATTACAATAAGGGTAGTTACAGGCCGTAGTGGATATGACCCATGCTAATGTCCATGACAATAAGGGTAGTTACAGGCCGTAGTGGGTATAACCCATGCTAATGTCCATGACAATAAGGGTAGTTACAGGCCGTAGTGGATATGACCCATGGTAATGTCCATGACAATAAGGGTAGTTACAGGCCGTAGTGGGTATGACCCATGCTAATGTCCATGACAATAAGGGTAGTTACAGGCCGTAGTGGATATGACCCATGCTAATGTCCATGACAATAAGGGTAGTTACAGGCTGTAGTGGGTATGACCCATGCTAATGTCCATGACAATAAGGGTAGTTACAGGCCGTAGTGGGTATGACCCATGACAATAAGGGTAGTTACAGGCCGTAGTGGATATGACCCATGGTAATGTCCATGACAATAAGGGTAGTTACAGGCCGTAGTGGATATGACCCATGGTAATGTCCATGACAATAAGGGTAGTTACAGGCTGTAGTGGATATGACCCATGGTAATGTCCATGACAATAAGGGTAGTTACAGGCCGTAGTGGATATGACCCATGGTAATGTCCATGACAATAAGGGTAGTTACAGGCTGTAGTGGATATGACCCATGGTAATGTCCATGACAATAAGGGTAGTTACAGGCTGTAGTGGATATGACCCATGGTAATGTCCATGACAATAAGGGTAGTTACAGGCTGTAGTGGATATGACCCATGGTAATGTCCATGACAATAAGGGTAGTTACAGGCTGTAGTGGATATGACCCATGGTAATGTCCATGACAATAAGGGTAGTTACAGGCCGTAGTTTATATGACCCATGCTAATGTCCATTACAATAAGGGTAGTTACAGGCTGTAGTGGATATGACCCATGCTAATGTCCATTACAATAAGGGTAGTTACAGGCTGTAGTGGATATGACCCATGCTAATGTCCATGACAATAAGGGTAGTTACAGGCTGTAGTGGATATGACCCATGCTAATGTCCATGACAATAAGGGTAGTTACAGGCTGTAGTGGGTATGACCCATGCTAATGTCCATGACAATAAGGGTAGTTACAGGCCGTAGTTTATATGACCCATGCTAATGTCCATGACAATAAGGGTAGTTACAGGCTGTAGTGGATATGACCCATGCTAATGTCCATTACAACAAGGGTAGTTACAGGCTGTAGTGGATATGACCCATGGTAATGTCCATGACAATAAGGGTAGTTACATGCTGTAGTGGGTATGACCCATGACAATAAGGGTAGTTACAGGCTGTAGTGGATATGACCCATGGTAATGTCCATGACAATAAGGGTAGTTACAGGCTGTAGTGGATATGACCCATGGTAATGTCCATGACAATAAGGGTAGTTACAGGCTGTGGTGGCTATGCAACAACACACTCCCCCTCGAACAATAGAACATATTGGCAGGTGCACACACACACCACACACACACACACACACACACACACACACACACACACACACACACACACCACTACACACACAAACTGCACAAGCTAGCTTACACACACACCAATGCCCTGGGCCGCACAATGCATCTCTTTGCCAAGGCCCAGTGGTTTTCCTCTGAATAGTGTTGTCTGAGAGGAGGCAGGCAGCTCGTAGAAAACCAGGGAGATTGACCCATTAGGCCTTGAGAGCAGAGGGAGGACGGCCTATATAATGGGAGTGAATGGGGGTAAATCGCTGCTTTGTGCATACTGTATAATAACATATAATGGAGGTCTATGGAGGGGAAAGCAGGTGATTGGGCTGTTCTGCACTGTTGGTTGTTCAATGGGGGGCTATAGAGAAAGATGTGGGTGATTGACATTGGGACAGTTGGGGCAATTCAAGCTCTTCAGAAAGGTCCCAATCATGTCCTTCAGGCTTAAAACGGCTGAACTGAACGGCTGAAGCCATTTCCCCTTTACACTCCTAATAAGAGCAAGCAAATGCCTCACTTACAGGTACCGAACCCAACGTCCCACAATACACATCCCATTCACCTCCTTCGTACAGTAGCTGACGACCCAATCAGTCCGCATGAGTTAGGCAAAGGCAGGTGTGGTCCAGGCTGTTGCACTATACAGTATCTCTCTGCTCCTGAATGCTTTATAGTTTGGACATTTTTCCAATTACAAGACTGGGATTTACAGGAAGCAATAAACAGGCTATTTCCTGCAGGTGCTGTTTGAGGAAGCGGAGAAGAGGAAACAGTTGGATAACAACAGAGGGGCTTAAGTAAAACAGCAACACCACAGGGTGTTTATACAAGGGCATGTGCTAACGTACTGGCAACCTTTCACCTTTCACCTTATCTCACTGAAAGACCATATGAATACATACAAGACATTTTTCTTTTAGTCGTTTTTTGGCTGGAGAACCATGTAAAAAGAGATTGAAACTCAATTCAAGGTGACATTACGTGTGAAAACAGAGAATTATTTCACCTTTAGACCCTTCTCCCACGACAAGATAGTCAGATAAGCTTCTGACTGTCTGAGAAAAGCCTTCTATCTCAGCATAGAAATCCAAGTCCTCTCAAACTTGAAGCTCAATGTCAAATGAACACAGTGGGTGATTTATTAAGTAGAAGGTGGCTCCAACAGGGTCAAACTGAAGCCAAACTTACAGGAGCACACCAAGGATGAGGGGTGAAGTTAGATGGAGCGAGGAGGGTAAAGCACCAGACCCTGGGATACAAATCAATGAGGCTGGATTGCTAGAGTTATGTACCAACACAGATCCATCTGGATCACCTAGAGGGGGGTTTATACCGCCCCAAAAAGATAACAGACTTTCTTGGAACTAGGAACATGAGTGTGTGTACACACAGGGTCTGAGCTGCACTTTCCTCCAAGAAAACACTTAACCCTCGACTAAGCTCAGACAAAAGCCTTGGGGCCTTAAAATTGACAGTCAATTTGCCCTCTGGTAATGACAGAGCTGCTGCTTTGAAATATGCACTGAGTATACACAACTACATTTTCATGACAGACTGACCAGGTGAAAGATATGATCCCTTTTCCTTATCCCCTTTTCTCCCCAATTTCGTGGTATCAGTCTAGTTAAGGTCTTGTCTCATCGCTGCAACCCCCGTACGGACTCGGGAGAGAGCCATGCGTCCTCCGAAACACAACCCAACCAAGCCGAACTGCTTCTTGACACAATGCACACTTAACCCGGAAGCCAGCCGCACCAATGTGTAGGAGGAAACACCGTACACCTGGCGACCGTGTCAGCGTGCACTGCACCCGGCCCGCCACAGGAGTCACTAGTGCGTGATGTAGCGACTCCTGTGGCGTGCCGGGCGCAGTGCGTGCTAAACCGGTGTTTCCTCCTACACATTGGTGCGGCTGGCTTCCGGGTTGGATGCGTGCTGTGTTTAGAAGCAGTGCGGTTGGGTTCTGTTTCAGTGGACGCAAGGCTTTCGACCTTCGTCTCTCCCAAGCATTTTGAGACACCCGCAATAACATCTGCTAAATATGTGCACGCGGCCAATAAAATGTGATGTGATTTGAATAAATACATTTGATTTGATGCATTAAGGTCAAAGACTGTCCCCAAAACGACACCCTCTTCTTCCCTGCATATTGCTCTGGACAAAATGTGTAGACTGGATGCAACTCGAGCTCGCTCCCCCCTCCCTCCCTCCCTCCCCCAGCATTGCATTTGGACCTTTATTTCACTGCAGCCCCCCCCCCCCCCCCTCCCTACCTCCCCCCCCCCCCCCAGCATTTCATTTGGACCTTTATTTCACTGCAGGGCCTCCCCATCCTCCAGACCAGGTAGTCACCGCCTGATTGAAGGTGAAAAGAGAAACTGCCATAAAGAAAGACTGGACGGTGGAGCGAGGGACGACCCCCCTGACGAAGACTAGCGGGGAAGGAGGGAGGAGGGAAAGAGGGGAGGGGGGTGAAAAAGAAGAGAGAGGAACAGAAAATAGGAGGATGATTGAACATTTGTTAACCTCCTGAGGAGTATGAAAAGTAACCTATTATGCCACCCCGTCCCCACAGACACCCGTGTCCCCCCCACCGTTCCTATTCTCCATAGTGACGCCTTGCTGAAATGGATCAATCAAATAAAATGACATGGCTCTGTATATGGGGGCAGTCGTGTCGACGATGAGATGCAATTCCAGCAGCGGGAGTCACCCCTGTGCTTTGGCTGTCATATCCACAGCAAGGATATTACCTACACATCCCAATACAGAGCACAGGTTGGAATGGAATGGCTTCCCTTCAGAAGGCAGAGGCTCACTCACACACAGCCATTACCATATCATACGGGCTACTGTGTGCAGTACTGTCTGATATGAATATGATGTGGGGGTTCAATTATTTATAGATCTCTTCATATCACGTACAGAGCTGTCTGTCTGTCTGTCTGACGCTGTGCGTTTGTGTTGCAGCTAACTGAAGATGCCCTGAGGGGGAAGGAACGGACAACCTTGACCTCTGACCTTTTGCTTGTGTTCTTCTGCTGAGAAGTGACAGTGTGTGTGTGTGTGTGTTCTTTTTGCGCAGTGTGTGTGTGTGAGCGCACACACAAGTGTGGTTGTGCCTGCACTGTTTAGGAGGTTAGTTGGGGTCAGCTGACTGGACATGCCTGCTGTCATTAAGCCCTCTGATTTCTGAGTGAGCGGAGGAGAAGGGCGATGGGGGAGGAAAAGAAAGGACAGAGGAAAGGAGAGGAGAGAAGGACGCCCTCACCTGAGGGGAGGATGGGGGTAAATGAGGGAAAGAGAGAGGGCAGTCGAGCGTTAAGAAAGAGATGAGGGTAAACCAGGGCAGATCCTTCCATAGAGGTTACAGTGTGTTTAGGTCATTGGCAGGCAGAGTCATAGTAACCTTAAGAGGACGCTGGGACAACACTGCAGCAACCTCCACGTAACCATAGCAACAGATCTATGCTGCTTGGGTGGCCTGTCTCAGTCTGTGAGGGTGCCGTTGGGTGAGGGTGTCGTTGGGTGAGGGTGCCGTTGGGTGAGGGTGCCGTTGGGTGAGGGTGTCGTTGGGTGAGGGCGCCGTTGGGTGAGGGTGTCGCTGGGTGAGGGTGCCGTTGGGTGAGGGTGCCGTTGCGTGAGGGTGCCGTTGGGTGAGGGTGCCGTTGGGTGAGGGTGCCGTTGGGTGAGGGTGCCGTTGGGTGAGGGTGTCGCTGGGTGAGGGCGCCGTTGGGTGAGGGCGCCGTTGGGTGAGGGCGCCGTTGGGTGAGGGCGCCGTTGGGTGAGGGTGCCGTTGCGTGAGGGTGCCGTTGGGTGAGGGTGCCGTTGGGTGAGGGTGCCGTTGGGTGAGGGCGCCGTTGGGTGAGGGCGCCGTTGGGTGAGGGCGCCGTTGGGTGAGGGTGCCGTTGCGTGAGGGCGCCGTTGGGTGAGGGTGCCGTTGGGTGAGGGTGCCGTTGGGTGAGGGCGCCGTTGGGTGAGGGCGCCGTTGGGTGAGGGTGAGGGTGCCGTTGGGTGAGGGCGCCGTTGGGTGAGGGCGCCGTTGGGTGAGGGTGTCGTTGGGTGAGGGTGAGGGTGCCGTTGGGTGAGGGCGCCGTTGGGTGAGGGCGCCGTTGGGTGAGGGCGCCGTTGGGTGAGGGCGCCGTTGGGTGAGGGCGCCGTTGGGTGAGGGTGCCGTTGCGTGAGGGCGCCGTTGGGTGAGGGTGTCGCTGGGTGAGGGTGTTTGGTGAGTGTGTTTCCCAGGGAAAAACAGAAGTATTCAATAAACTTGGATTGTGAAGTAAATGTGTTTCTTTGTTTTGACTAGTGAAATAGTTCTGAGAGAAGCATTGCCACATTAAAAGACAAGTCGTTTCATCACAACACTCTCTTGGATATAGGCTTTGGTTGAATAACAGTATTGTTTGCTATATTACGGCTGATCGCCATTCATATATCAATGACACCCAACGGACTACCAGCAGGTCAGTATTAAAGAAAGATGCCACTCCATACTCCAGCGTCACAGACACTTTCAAGAGCACTTTGGAATTTTCTCATTAAGCCACGCGCATGTTTCGGTGCAGTTGTCAAGGGAGCTGGTGGCAATACTCAATACTGCTGTTTCACAAAGTTCCAATCTAATTTACACTTGACACCCATCATTTCCATAATATGTTCCTTCCTTCCCTCTCTCTCATGTCTTTAGATGGGGCTGGTGTGGTCTGTTTGGGTGGGGCTGCTCAGGGTGGAGCGTGCCTCGTCGGCTGATTTGGGACAATTTGAGGGAATATCGTTGGGAGCACGTAAACAGACAAGCTAATCAGGAACACAACAGCCCTAATCAGACTGGAGTTAAATACCTGATGCTTAATGAATACCACCCTACTATTATGACAGGACTAAATAACATGTCTGTAAAATGCACCTGGGTCCACCTAGTATCAGACCAGACGTGGGTCCACCTAGTATCAGACCAGACGTGGGTCCACCTAGTATCAGACCAGACGTGGGTCCACCTAGTATCAGACCAGGCGTGGGTCCACCTAGTATCAGACCAGGCGTGGGTCCACCTAGTATCAGACCAGACGTGGGTCCACCTAGTATCAGACCAGACGAGGGTCCACCTAGTATCAGACCAGACGTGGGTCCACCTAGTATCAGACCAGACGTGGGTCCACCTAGTATCAGACCAGACGTGGGTCCACCTAGTATCAGACCAGGCGTGGGTCCACCTAGTATCAGACCAGGCGTGGGTCCACCTAGTATCAGACCAGACGTGGGTCCACCTAGGATCAGACCAGACGTGGGTCAACCTAGTATCAGACCAGACGTGGGTCAACTTAGTATCAGACCAGACGAGGGTCCACCTAGTATCAGACCAGACGAGGGTCCACCTAGTATCAGACCAGATGAGGGTCCACCTAGTATCAGACCAGACGAGAGTCCACCTAGTATCAGACCAGACGTGGTTCCACCTAGTATCAGACCAGATGTGGGTCCACCTAGTATCAGACCAGACGTGGGTCCACCTAGTATCAGACCAGACGAGGGTCCACCTAGTATCAGACCAGACGTGGGTCCACCTAGTATCAGACCAGACGAGGGTCCACCTAGTATCAGACCAGACGTGGGTCCACCTAGGATCAGACCAGACGTGGGTCCACCTAGGATCAGACCAGACGTGGGTCCACCTAGTATCAGACCAGACGTGGGTCCACCTAGTATCAGACCAGACGAGTGTCCACCTAGTATCAGACCAGACGTGGGTCCACCTAGTATCAGACCAGACGTAGGTCCACCTAGGATCGGACCTGGGATCAGACACTCACCCATAACACCGCTGAACTCTGTCAAAAAACACCACCAGGGAACTCAGAATCCAATACTGCATAAATATGTCAAAAGTGTCTGTGTGCCTGAAATATCAGGCCTTGTATTTTTGTTTATGCCTGGATTCCCCTTCTCCCCGCCTCCACATCACACCCTACATCCTCACAGCAGACCGAAGCAGGGTGAGAAGGTGAGAATGAGGGGAGAAACGATGCGTTGTACTTAGCAAATTGCA
>NC_048579.1:68121618-68129118 GCF_013265735.2 Oncorhynchus mykiss
AATACTGTGTAGTAACATAGACAGGGATTACAGTTAATACTGTGTAGTAACATAGACAGGGATTACAGTTAATACTGTGTAGTAACAGACAGGGATTACAGTTAATACTGTGTTGTAACAGACAGGGATTACAGTTAATACTGTGTAGTAACATAGACAGCGATTACAGTTAATACTGTGTTGTAACAGACAGGGATTACAGTTAATACTGTGTTGTAACATAGACAGGGATTACAGTTAATACTGTGTAGTAACATAGACAGGGATTACAGTTAATACTGTGTAGTAACATAGACAGGGATTACAGTTAATACTGTGTAGTAACATAGACAGGGATTACAGTTAATACTGTGTAGTAACATAGACAGGGATTACAGTTAATACTGTGTTGTAACATAGACAGGGATTACAGTTAATACTGTGTAGTAACATAGACAGCGATTACAGTTAATACTGTGTTGTAACAGACAGGGATTACAGTTAATACTGTGTTGTAACATAGACAGGGATTACAGTTAATACTGTGTAGTAACATAGACAGGGATTACAGTTAATACTGTGTAGTAACATAGACAGGGATTACAGTTAATACTGTGTAGTAACATAGACAGGGATTACAGTTAATACTGTGTTGTAACAGACAGGGATTACAGTTAATACTGTGTTGTAACATAGACAGGGATTACAGTTAATACTGTGTTGTAACATAGACAGGGATTACAGTTAATACTGTGTTGTAACAGACAGGGATTACAGTTAATACTGTGTAGTAACATAGACAGGGATTACAGTTAATACTGTGTAGTAACATAGACAGGGATTACAGTTAATACTGTGTAGTAACATAGACAGGGATTACAGTTAATACTGTGTAGTAACATAGACAGGGATTACAGTTAATACTGTGTTGTAACAGACAGGGATTACAGTTAATACTGTGTAGTAACAGACAGGGATTACAGTTAATACTGTGTAGTAACATAGACAGGGATTACAGTTAATACTGTGTAGTAACATAGACAGGGATTACAGTTAATACTGTGTTGTAACAGACAGGGATTACAGTTAATACTGTGTAGTAACATAGACAGCGATTACAGTTAATACTGTGTTGTAACAGACAGGGATTACAGTTAATACTGTGTAGTAACATAGACAGCGATTACAGTTAATACTGTGTTGTAACAGACAGGGATTACAGTTAATAATGTGTAGTAACAGACAGGGATTACAGTTAATACTGTGTAGTAACATAGACAGCGATTACAGTTAATACTGTGTTGTAACAGACAGGGATTACAGTTAATACTGTGTAGTAACAGACAGGGATTACAGTTAATACTGTGTAGTAACAGACAGGGATTACAGTTAATACTGTGTAGTAACAGACAGCGATTACAGTTAATACTGTGTAGTAACATAGACAGGGATTACAGTTAATACTGTGTAGTAACATAGACAGGGATTACAGTTAATACTGTGTAGTAACATAGACAGGGATTACAGTTAATACTGTGTAGTAACATAGACAGCGATTACAGTTAATACTGTGTAGTAACAGACAGTGATTACAGTTAATACTGTGTAGTAACAGACAGGGATTACAGTTAATACTGTGTAGTAACAGACAGGGATTACAGTTAATACTGTGTAGTAACAGACAGGGATTACAGTTAATACTGTGTAGTAACAGACAGGGATTACAGTTAATACTGTGTAGTAACATAGACAGCGATTACAGTTAATACTGTGTAGTAACAGACAGGGATTACAGTTAATACTGTGTAGTAACAGACAGCGATTACAGTTAATACTGTGTAGTAACAGACAGGGATTACAGTTAATACTGTGTAGTAACAGACAGCGATTACAGTTAATACTGTGTAGTAACAGACAGGGATTACAGTTAATACTGTGTAGTAACAGACAGGGATTACAGTTAATACTGTGTAGTAACATAGACAGGGATTACAGTTAATACTGTGTTGTAACAGACAGGGATTACAGTTAATACTGTGTAGTAACATAGACAGGGATTACAGTTAATACTGTGTAGTAACAGACAGGGATTACAGTTAATACTGTGTAGTAACAGACAGCGATTACAGTTAATACTGTGTAGTAACAGACAGGGATTACAGTTAATACTGTGTAGTAACATAGACAGGGATTACAGTTAATACTGTGTAGTAACATAGACAGGGATTACAGTTAATACTGTGTTGTAACATAGACAGGGATTACAGTTAATACTGTGTAGTAACATAGACAGGGATTACAGTTAATACTGTGTTGTAACAGACAGGGATTACAGTTAGTACTGTGTAGTAACATAGACAGGGATTACAGTTAATACTGTGTAGTAACAGACAGGGATTACAGTTAATACTGTGTAGTAACATAGACAGGGATTACAGTTAATACTGTGTAGTAACATAGACAGGGATTACAGTTAATACTGTGTAGTAACATAGACAGGGATTACAGTTAATACTGTGTTGTAACATAGACAGGGATTACAGTTAGTACTGTGTAGTAACATAGACAGGGATTACAGTTAATACTGTGTTGTAACATAGACAGGGATTACAGTTAATACTGTGTTGTAACAGACAGGGATTACAGTTAGTGTGTAATTACATAGATATAGCGATAAAAGTTAGGAGTATAGGAGTTACAGTCTACTTAAGGTATTACCTTTCTATCCTCCATCTTCCTACTTATCCTCCTCCCTCCATCCCCCTCTACCCCCATTGGACACAAAGAGAGGGGGGGAGGAGAAGGGGAGAAGGAGGGAGAGAGGGACCCCACAGGATCCACGCCTGCGTCTGCTTCCCTCGCTCTTCTTCTGTAGACCTTGACCGCAGACATCGCGAGCGGATCAATCAATTACATCTCCACTCCACCAATCAAACAATGTTATTATCAGGCATCGGCTCGTCGACCTGGAAAGGTCAGCACAATCAAAGGCTGCTGTGATGTGATTGCCAGCGCCGACTCATGTGGCAGTAACCGGGAGTGGCAGCTCAATGCCAACTGAGGGCCATTTTGGAGCGAGAAGGGAGAGCAAGAGGAGGAGAAAAAGAGGGAGTGAGAGAGAAGGAGAGAGGGAGGAACTGAGGGACAACCTAAGAATAGCCTCACTTTTGACAGCACACAAAGAGTGGAAAAAACAGCTAAACAAATAAGCGTAGGTCTGAAGGTTAGAGAGAAAAGTAAACAGTCTGAGTACACCACCTCCAATCCAACAACTAGAAAGCAGGCATCTGAGTGAGAGGAAACCCAGAGCAGAGCCAAAATGTCCACAGTCACTAACGCACACTAGCTCTCTTTGTTCCATGGCCTGTTTCTCTCTAGGAGATGAGGGGAATAGACACCTTCACCTGAATAACTGAGGCAGAAGAAATCAATGAAACATCAATGTGGCTGCCAGCATTCACGTCAACTTTCCTTTCAGAAAAGGCACGAAGGATGACAAAAGAAAAGAGGTTGACAGTATTGAGACTCACATACATGAAAAGGAATTGTGCTTATAAGACTAACAAGGAGTCCTTCTGTCGTCCTGCCATCTTTCCCTCTGGAAAGGACCCGAGGTGTCCAGGATGCTGCCTGCTTTTTAGGATTTATCAACCCAACTTGTGAGGTTATAATACTGTTCAGGTAGGTAAGTCTCTCTCTCCATGCATACTGAGGTGAATGTGACCATGGCCTCTCCATTCACCTCTTTTGAGCTCTGTATAAATCACACCTACTCAGCAGATTACACAGAGAAAGAGCGAGAGCACAGGAACAAGTCTCCTCTTCTCTCCTTTAAAAAAAACTACAACACCTTGAGATAAGACTCTGGAAGACTAGCGAGGACGAGAGAGGCCTAGGGGTCACTAGCATAGAGATATTACAGCTAGATATCCCATCCCCGCTTTATAGGCAGCGTCTAGATATCCCATCCCCCCTCTATAGGCAGCGTCTAGATATCCCCCTCTATAGGCAGCGTTTAGATATCCCCACTCTATAGGCAGCGTCTAGATATCCCCACTCTATAGGCAGCGTCTAGATATCCCCACTCTATAGGCAGCGTCTAGATATCCCCACTCTATAGGCAACGTCTAGATATCCCCACTCTATAGGCAGCGTCTAGATATCCCCACTCTATAGGCAGCGTCTAGATATCCCCCTCTATAGGCAGCGTTTAGATATCCCCACTCTATAGGCAGCGTCTAGATATCCCCACTCTATAGGCAGTCTAGATATCCCCACTCTATAGGCAGCGTCTAGATATCCCATCCCCCCTCTATAGGTAGAGTCTAGATATCCCCACTCTATAGGCAGCGTCTAGATATCCCCCCTCTATAGGCAGCGTCTAGATATCCCCACTCTATAGGCAGCGTCTAGATATCCCCCCTCTATAGGCAGCGTCTAGATATCCCATCCCCCCTCTATAGACAGCGTCTAGATATCCCATCCCCCCTCTATAGACAGCGTCTAGATATCCCCACTCTATAGGCAGCGTCTAGATATCCCCACTCTATAGGCAGCGTCTAGATATCCCCACTCTATAGGCAGCGTCTAGATATCCCCACTCTATAGGCAGCGTCTAGATATCCCCCCTCTATAGGCAGCGTCTAGATATCCCCACTCTATAGGCAGCGTCTAGATATCCCCACTCTATAGGCAGCGTCTAGATATCCCCACTCTATAGGCAGCGTCTAGATATCCCCACTCTATAGGCAGCGCCTAGATATCCCCCTCTATAGGCAGCGTCTAGATATCCCCCTCTATAGGCAGCGTCTAGATATCCCCCCTCTATAGGCAGCGTCTAGATATCCCCACTCTATAGGCAGCGTCTAGATATCCCCCTCTATAGGCAGCGTCTAGATATCCCCCCTCTATAGCTGGCATATCACCGGTGCTCATCTAGAAAGAGCTGCATTATGCATTCAGCTGAGTCTCAGTGAGGGGGAGTCTATGGCCAGATAATAGGTCTGTAGCTATTAGTCACTGGACTCATACTGCACTGCAGACAAGATAAGAGATGAGATGCAGGAAGGAGAGAGGAAGTGGAGGAGCAGGAGGAGAGAGGTCCAGTGGTCATTATCGTGGAAGGGGTAATGGATGGTCATTTGGTTCAGACTCATCACTATCTCTGTCTTCTTTCACTCTCCTCCTCTTATTTATCTTTCTCTCTCCCTCTTCCTCCCCTCCCTCTTCCTCTTTAATCGACATCTTCTCCCTCATCTCTACCCTCCCACTCTTCTTTAGTCTCTCGGTCTGTGTTAATATAATATATGCATAGGGTTAGGTTAAGGGTTAAAATTAAGGTTAGGATTAGAGGATTAGGGGTTACGGTTAGGTTTAGGTATAGATTTAGGATTAGGGGTTAAGGTTAGGTATAGATTTAGGATTAGGGGTTACGGTTAGGTTTAGATTAAGGATTAGGGGTTACGGTTAGGTTTAGGTATAGATTTAGGATTAGGGGTTAGGTTTAGGTATGATTTAGGATTAGGGGTTTCGGTATCCAATTGTTAGTCGCTACTATCTTGTCTCATCGCTACAACTCCCGTACGGGCTCGGAAGAGACGAAGGTTGAAAGTCATGCGTCCTCCGATACACAACCCAACCAAGCCGCACTGCTTCTTAACACAGCGCGCATCCAACCCGGAAGCCAACCGCACCAATGTGGAAACACGGTGCACCCGGCAACCTTGATTAGCGAGCACTGCGCCCGGCCCGCCACAGGAGTCGCTGGTGCGCAATGAGACAAGGATATCCCTACCGGCAAAACCCTCATCAACCCGGACGACGCTAGGCCAATTGTGCGTCGCCCCATGGACCTCCCGGTCGCGGCCGGCTGCAAGTTTAGGTAGTTTTAGGATTAGGGAAAATAGGACTTTGGATGGGAATCATTTCTTTAGTCCCCATAAGGATAGCAATACAAAAGTGTGAGTGAGTGTGAGTGTAGGGCTTCAGCCCATGCCTACAGGGTTAGGTAGGTAGGGAGGGAGGGATGTAGGTAGGGAGGGAGGGATGTAGGTAGGGAGGGTGGGATGTAGGTAGGGAGGGAGGGAGGGAGGGAGGGAGGGAGGGAGGGAGGGAGGGAGGGAGGGAGGGAGGGAGGGAGGGAGGGATGTAGGCAGGTAGGTACAGAGGGATGTAGGTAGGTAGGTAGGGAGGGAGGGATGTAGGTAGGTAGGGAGGGAGGGATGTAGGTAGGTAGGGAGGGAGGGATGTAGGTAGGGAGGGAGGGAGGGATGTAGATAGGGAGGGAGGGAGGGATGTAGGTAGGGAGGGAGGGATGTAGGTAGGTAGGTAGGGAGGGAGGGATGTAGGTAGGTAGGGAGTGAGAGATGTAGGTAGTGAGGGATGTAGGGAGGTAGGGAGGGATGTAGGGAGGGAGGGAGGGATGTAGGTAGGGATGTAGGTAGGGAGGGAGGGATGTAGGTAGGGATGTAGGTAGGGAGGGATGTAGGTAGGGAGGGATGTAGGTAGGGAGGGAGGGAGGGATGTAGGTAGGTAGGTAGGGAGGGAGGGATGTAGGTAGGGAGGGAGGGATGTAGGTAGGGAGGGAGGGATGTAGGTAGGGAGGGAGGGATGTAGGTAGGTAGGTAGGGAGAGAGGGAGAGAGGGAGGGAGGGAGGGAGGGATGTAGGGAGGGAGGGGGAGGAGAAAGAAAGTGAAACATTGGATTTCTCTACTTCTATGTGAATTGGCATCTTCCATTCATTCCTAGTGGGGCTCTATAATAATGTTAGTAACAAGCTAGTTGATGGTTTCTTTAGTATCCTCATAGCAACAAGTTGGCTTTAGAAGATATTGGGCTTAATTCAATTCCCATCTTATTCTCCCCGTGATAAAAAAAAATGACTCGGTGGATCCGCAGACAAAGGAGCACACACACACACACACACACACGCACGCACGCACGCACGCACGCACGCACAAAAAGCGGATCACACAGTGCCAATCAAACACACATCACGCCAAATGAAATCCCATTGAAACACACCCAATCAGAGATGGGGAACAGGAAAGAAGAGTTTCAGTGTGAACATCTGTGTAATCCTGACCCAGTCACCTGGCCATGCTTCAAAGGGATGTGTGTGTGTGGTTATGTATGTGTGTTCTGTTGGCACAATGGCAGACACTAATCTGCTCAAGCGACTGTTCCCCACGTGACCCAAACCAGGGTACAACCTTAGGGACTTTAGAAACAGACTTCAGCAGAGATTGACTGCTGAGCTTCCGAGCATTCCAACAAAACAGAACCTCAAAGCCCAAAGTGACTATTGTTCAGGTGATTACTGGGTCTGTAGGACTGTCGGTTGGCCGGGCAACAGGGTTTGTCACAATTATGGGATGGATGAAAACAAGGTGAATTCATACAGCTTCTAAAGGAAAAAGACAAAGAGCACCGTTGATTCATCTGACCTCTAAAACTAACACACCCTGCAGCTTGAAGGTGTGTGTGTGTGTGTGTGTGTGTGTGTGTGTGTGTGTGTGTGT